>NW_009259586.1:1096434-1105957 GCF_000687185.1 Egretta garzetta
TTCCTTTTCATACTCTGAATATTAATTTGAGCCCCATCACTCATTAAAATGGACAGCATCATTATCTTCCATCCTTGCTAGCTTGGGAGTCATTATACAAACCCTTAGATCAAAACCTTGAAGAACATAAAGAATGGGACTATCTTGCAGGACCAAGAGGTAGACATGGCCTAAAAACCCTGATCCCAGACACTCTTGAACGTCAAAGTATTTTAAAGCTGGCTCCACAGCTGTGATTTGCAGCTGCTGTTTAGGTATTTTGCAGAAATGAGCTGGCAATCTCATAAGCAACAGCCTTATTGCAGCATCCCTGGCTATCTATTTTCTTGCTCCAGTGGGAAATGCTGCAGAGAGAGAATCTCATCGTCACTTCTACTCCTAATTTTGACTAAAACTACAATGTGCAGAGGAACTGGGAAATACCAAAGCTGTTCAATCCTTCTCCAGTCGAACCCCAAAGTTTGCCTGTGTTGGATTGCAAGTTGGGTGGAAGAGAAGAGGTTTGTCGAACCAGCAGACCCAGTAAACTACGCTTTCACACTAATTAGAATTTCATTATCAGGACGTCAAGAAACAGAGGACATTGCACAATTTATTCGCTGGCCTGTGGGACAGCTTTTGCTGGATAAACGATTGCAAGCCAGCTGGGAAGGAGGCCATCCTGCCTTCTGCTCGAGAAGTTACTGCTCCTCCTGAGCCATTCCTGGTTGTTTTGAAAAACTGAGAGTGTTTTCATTTCTCGGGCTTTTCAAAATACAGCCTGTATTTATGAAATATGCAGGGACAATTCTTCCCTGCATGTGACAGCTGAAAATTAAGACTGACATTAATCCTGATGCTTTAGGGCTGGTCGGTGCGGGAGGATTCTCCCTTAAATAGGAGATGATTTGTGGGTTTGCTCAGGAATCAAGACAACAGCAAGGCAAAGGCTCAGGAATTTTCCTGAACAACATATTTACTGCTTCTTCTTGTTTGCAGCCCCTAAAACATAGGTAGTCCCCAGGCTCAGAATCTTAGCACCATCTGAAGTAATGCCCCTTTTAATCTTATATTGGGCCAAATTCACTCCACGTGGACTTGGATGAAGTGTCTCTGGAGGCAATGCTACTTTTTCTTGATGGATTTGCCCTTTCTCAGTGGCAAGAACTTAAGAGAAAAGGATGCTGTAAGGGCTATCCTAATGGCAATCACATGCTCTCCCATGGGTGCATGGCAGCCGTTGGGTATAGGCCATGCTGGAAGGCATACTGGTTCCCCCAAAGGCATGAGCAGCTTTGAGATCTGGCCAGAACCCCATAGGGTCTTGCTGTGACTGAATCAAAGCCTCTTCCATCCACCATGGCCTCACTCCTCTCTGGGCCAAGTTTTGCATCCTCAGGACTCAGCAGGGGCTGTGGGGAACAGGTCTTGGGAAGGCCTAGCTGCAAAGATAATTCCGCACCTAAAAATAGTTATTTTGATCTGCATCGCTTCCAGTTACATCCAGTGAAAGGGCTGCTTGGTTTAACTGTCTGTCTTTCCAAAACTGCAAGATAATGGCTGAAGTTTCCTACCATCACAGCCTGCACACCAGCCCCAGTCAGTGCTCCTTCAGGCATGGGTTTCCAGGCTGTAGGAAGCATTTCTAATGAAGTCTGTCCAGCTCAGAGCTGGGTCTAAATGCAATTAAGCTGCAAGCCCAGGAGCACTAGGATGAGCCTTTGCTTTGTGACTACATTAAACACTAAATCGAGTATGGAAAGGAAGAAAAGGCATTTGCGGACTGGCCACAGCCTCCGTGAGGAGGTACTCGGCTAACGGACTATTGCCAGGGATACGGCAGCATTGTTTTAATTATCGTTCATCTGGGCAGAGGGCTATTGCTGGTGACGCTTGGGCTGACTCTGAGCTCCCTCTCCTCACAGTTCCCCTTTCTCTGCACACAGACTCTGCCTTTGCCAGGGAGGAAGCACCGCCGGTTGGGAGTGCCGAGGGGAGGTATTTTGAAATTCAAGGTCAGGCTCAAGCCAAAGTATTTGTTAGTTTTAAGGAGGGCCCCAAGTTCTTAAAACATGACTCTTGCTGCTGCTGACACTACCTATCCCCAAAGGGTTACATTACCCTCGGCTTATTTTTAACTTAGAGAGAGGAGGAAAATGTTCCTTGGCAGCAATTTGCCCAGATTCATCCTTTGTGCTACATGCCCAGAGCCATCGCCGGTCCCAATTTAGGTCTCCGCAGGTCCTGGGGAAGCCAACCCCCTTGTCCGAGTGTGGTACGCAACTCCAGCGCACGCTAGAAGCCCAAGCACGGGATGCTCAGATCGTCCCCTGGCAGGACATGAAAGGTAACCTGTCTTGCAATTAGGGGAAGGCAGCTTGTAATGAACTCCAATTGAGGGCAGCGCTGCCCACTCAGGCACGGCCCCGACCCAGCAGGCAGAGCCCGCGCGCAACAGGACAAAACGCTGCAGTGCTATTTTTATGAGATCATAAAATAGTTGCATTCAGTATGTTACGGTATTTTGTAACTACATTTTTATGAACCTAAAATAGCAGCTTGCAGTTACTACTTGGGATAAATTGCTACCATATTTGCCAATCACTTTAATACCCACCATCAAAACAGCTGCTGCTAAATACAAGTAAATTATATTTTACTCTCCTCTAAGGTTAGTTAGGAGGCCTAAGTCCATCATTTCATCTAGTCTTTGCAAAGCATGTCCACTGAGTTGGAAAATGGGAACTTATTTGATGCAAGGGGAGGGAGGGAAGTGATGTTCTGCAATTGATTTCAACATTTAAAATGATTTTATTAAAGCAACATAGTTATGCTAATCCCCAGTGCTCCCGAATCAGAACTACCTCAAAATAGGAAGTCTGCCTTAAAAATCGTGACATTTTTACCTAAAATAAATTTGAGATTTCTTCCTCAGATCCCTCCCCTGCCAAAATCCAAGCTTTTTTTCTGCCCAGGATTTCACGTATCAGTAACAACCATTTCTGCAGTAATAACAACATGGCTTGAAAGCCTCACATGTGCCTCTGACTCCAGTAGATGGGATTTGACTAAATAGCTGAAAAAATTTATGTACTGAACGTATACATATACTTTGATGGTCTTTCATTTCTTTTCCAGTGAAACACTACTGCTTCAGAAAACAGCAATCATGACTTACTAGAATGACATTGGCTCAAGCCTCTTAATTGGACATTTCCAATGCTTTTTGCATTTCCATAGCATCTTCCAGCCCGGTGTCACAGCAAGGGCTTTGCAACACTGCTCTCGCCTTGTTGGCCTGGGCTGTTTCTGGTGTTTTCCTTCACATTTGCTGTTATTTCCATGCTCCTGCACCAGCACTGGCAGCGACTTTACTTTGCACCGACACGGGCACTGTGGATGCCCCCAGCAGAACTGGCTGTTTATTTTGGGAGCAGTGAGTGTTGTCCTGGCCCGTGGCTTTCGGAGGCAAGCTCTGCAGGCTGCCTGTCCGCCTCTGGGCTCTCTGCCTGCTATAGGGATTTTTTTGCCAGGAAAAGTGTGTTATTACCCAGTGGCAGCAAATGCCAAGTGGTGGCTTTCAGCCCTCCCTAAGCCTCCATTTGCTCCAAGCCAAACTGGGACTGAGAGAGGACCTACACGAATGACCGCTTGTCTGGCCTTTTTTTTTTTGGTCAAATTTATGCACAAGTGTCAGTATTTCAAGCCTGTTGACTGCAGCTGTAGCCACCTGCAAACATCTCACAGCTCTGCCATTTCCTAATTTCTCTTCTGTCTCACCCTGCCTATGCCCATACACATCTCAGCTCTGGTCCACGTGGCCAGGGACACCCTCACCCCCCACCCCCTCACCCCCCAGCACTCCCGAAAGCATTGCCCTGCACCCCCAACACATGGGATCAGCACCTCCACAACCAGCAGCACACGTTCAAAAGGAAGAGTAGGAAATCATGAGCCCCTGCACTGAGCAAGGGCAAATACCCAGCGCACTGGAAGACAAGCTTGTACATTTGCAAGGAGCAGCTGGAGTCAGAGCTCCAAGCTTTAAACACCACAAATGCACCCACTGGAAGGGACACAGGTCGCCTTGCCTTTCGGACTAAGCAGTTATCTACCATGCAAGATCAAGGGATCCTTTCCCAGAGTTCAGGTGATCTGTAATTGCTTATTTGGATTTATTTTCCTAGGCTGGTTGTCAGCTCACACAGCCAAGGCTGTTTGGTGGAGTTTTTAAATGAACACAAGCCATTTGTCAGGAAAAAAACCCCCACAAACATTTAAACAAAAAACCCCACCAACTCTTCCAACAGTCCCAGTGCTGGCCTCAAGCTTTGATGATCAATTTAAGCAATAACCAGTGAAAGTGAGGTGCAGCTTCCCTTCCTCCAGCTACACATCCCTGCTGCGGTCCCATCCCTTCCTGCAGAGCAAGCGAGATGGGGATCTGCCTTGGCTGAGGACAACCCTGGGAAAGGAGAGTTAATTCTCAGCCAGACCAAGTCAACTGACAGATGGGCTCAACTGCTCCCCCAGACGTCATCCATAGATCCATTAAAAGCCCTGGTAATTCCACCACCTTCACTGCTGTACTTTGGAATTGCCACCAGCATGACCAAGGCCAAAGCCATGCATCCATCGCTGGCAGGGTTTGGAGAAGGCAGCACACCATGTCTTCAAGTTTTACAAAAAACACATGCATTGATGCTGCTTCCTGAGGAGTTGGTGTGGAGATAACCCCAGGAGGGCTCTGCCCCACCAGCTTCATCATCCCTGACAAGGAAACCAGGGCTGCCAGGACCACAAAATGGACAATTTTCCCCCAGGTCATGCTTTGCTCTCCATCTGAACCTATAGGTAATGGGTTTTGGTTGAGAAAGACAGTATTAGATTATTATTCTTATTAAACGTTGGCAGAAGCTTGCAAAAATCTGACCT
This sequence comes from Egretta garzetta, assembly GCF_000687185.1. NCBI lineage: Eukaryota > Metazoa > Chordata > Aves > Pelecaniformes > Ardeidae > Egretta > Egretta garzetta. The sequence continues at coordinate 1,101,349 of NW_009259586.1, forward strand.
CATTCCAGTCACTTTGTAAAGGGCAAAGAAACTCCATTACTGGTGAAATGAAGAACTTAAAAAAAAAAAAAACCTAGAAAAATGTTTAAGTTCTCAAATCTCTCAAATTACAGGCCGCTCCTGATCTCACTTGCACTGGTATAAATCCAATTCAATTCCACTGATGCAAATTGACTTACAGCTTATTTACTCCAAATAACTGAGATGTCTATTTGACCTATATGTGAAATGTTTAAAATAAGGAATGACATCTCAATGCAAAACATTTTGGTAAGCCACGACTACCTTTCCTTGGTCGCCTGTACTTGCAGAAAAGTATTTGGCCTAGAGAGGGGGAACATGGAATCGCAGATGGGATGAGGTGGCAGGAGATCCATGTTCTGCTCCAGTTTTGGTCACCTCTCTGCTGTCTGAGCTGTATTGCACTGTGGCAAAACACCTCCCACTTCACCTTCCCCACTTCATCCTCCTACTCACACCACAAACTCCTTGGGGGCCTGGTATATGGTGGCCTTTTCCCCCCCTTGGTGTGATGCTGTCATGCGCCAGAAGAGCTGGGGACCCAGGAACAAGGGCATGGTCATGGACCTGCCCACTGCATGCTGCAAACCATGCTCTGAAATTGGTACCACAGCCCCCCCTGATGGTTTTGGCTTGGGCCAAAACCCCCACAGATGTAGACCACAACAGGACCCATCGTCTGGGTCAGGACCTCGAGGTGTTACCCCTGCACAGATGACCACACCAATGCCCAAAGTATGCAAGCGTCAACAACGCAGCACCTTCGGCTAGAGATAATGTTGATCTCACCTACAAACCACTTAACTCCTAGACAGCCCCATACTGTGCCCCGCTTCTACAAAACTCGGCATTTCATCCACGAACAGGACTTCAGAAGTAGGCTGAGAGAAAGAAGAGATCATCTCAGTCACCAAAGACAGAGGGACTGAGCAGTTGTTGGCAGGGTGTAGATTAACAAGGCCTCTTTACAGAAAGATCTCTGCAGAGGTGCTGCCTACAGGGCACCTAGTGGAGCTTCTCCATCTGTTTTTTTTTTAATTATTATTTTTTAAAGGATTCCCAAATCTGGCAAGCCTCGTGCATCACCCACCCCCACCCACCCCCTTGCTCACACATGGCAGCACACGTGTGTGCATCACACCAGGACCTGCGCCAGTGCAAGAGGTGCCTCTGGATGGACTCACTGCTGCTTCAAACCCGTGCTCTCTTCTCATGCTGCAATCTCCCCCCATCGCACCCCAAAAATTTCACCCCATGGAATAAAACTCTTGACCTGCCTGAGGCAAAGCTCCTGCCGGAGCATCAGAGCTGGGGAACATGAAAGGAGCTCACCCGGAGCGATCCAGCCCATGGGAACCTCACACCTCTCCTTCCCCATCATCACTGAAGGAAAAAGCAGCCTCCGGTGGGGACCCAGGGGCTTAGGAACCGGGCTGCTGCTTTAAGGACTTAAAAAGACATTTCCTTTCCAGAAAAGCCGATAGCTCCTGTTATCCACTGGCCTATCACTGATTTCAGCAGAGATGTGCTTTACCTTCTCAGAGGAAACCATGCATCAAGGACCAACCCAATGATCCCACAATCAGTTAATGTAGATACTCTCCCCCAGGAGCTATTTCCATGCTTGCACGGGGCTTCCTTGCCTGCCCCAAGCAAAGCACAAAGGTGACCCTGCACACAATAGTGAGGAGCAGCCAGGATGCTTCTCCCAGGGAGCTTCAGGGACTCCTGCCTTCCCATCCTCCACAACAAGGGGTGCTAGGAGCCATCCCTGGGGATAAATGCCTGGGAGATGGGTGTCTTTGAAGGGGAGCGACAAGCGAGTCCCCGTGCAGGACACAGCCATGATTGGCATTTCCAAAGGTGGAGGAGCGTGCTGTGACTGCTCCCAGTGGCGTCTGGCGCGGCCGGTGACAAGCTGCTTGTCGTGTCACTCGGAGATGAGAGGCTGCAACGTCAAAAGGGACCCTCTGAACACCAACACCACGACACAAAAGCAGCAGTTCAAAGCCCCCAGTTTCCCTCCTGGGGAGACAGCCTGGCTGGTTATGACACTAATTTATTGTCAGATATATTTCCTTTTTTTTTTTGAAATAACAGTCAAAGGGGTTTGTATTTGAATCCCTTTGGCTGGATTGATAATAGCATTAGATCTTACCTGGGTGGTAATGAAGGATACAAAAAAAAAAAAGAAATATAAAAAAAACCTTCTAACATAAAGTTTGGGCCTTATGACTTATTTACTGTCCTGGCAACGGGCCAGATTAATTCAGGGTGTAATTTCATGGACTTCTGAATTTCATCAAGCTGAGAGGTTGACTGTATAAAACAGTTGACAGGTATCAGTGGAGGGGTGATCCTAGGTCAGCCCTAACCATCAATACAGTCACCCCCTGAGGCACCTCACGGCACATTCTTCCACCCCAGCCCTGGCTGCAGAGTGGTTTTTTGTTGTCTTTGATGTTTTGCTCTGAAATCACAGTGCTGCAGGAACCTTACTTTGCTGTGCTGCATGCGTTTACCTACAGGAACTGGATGAGCTGACAGACTAGTAAAGAATTACAGGGGTGGTCTCTAGATGTCCCCCTGGAACCCAGTAATTTGGTGGCTTGTCAAAATAGGTTGGTGGGCTCAGTCCACTTTTCAACAGCTTTTGGCAGCACCACTGGGGATCTTAGAGGAAAGCCAAGCAGCACCTAAAGTGCTGGTCTCAAACACACCTCCAAGACGAGACATACAATAGCCATGCAAAAGCTGCACCACCGGGGCGAAGCACTACGCCTGCGCTGGAGAAGCAGCTGGCCCACCCCAAGCTTTGGTGACTCCTTTACTGCCAGCCAAAAGGAGATGAATGGTTGTTTGTCTGGACTGTGTCTGTCTGCAATTTCTAAAGAGTTAATGGAGCTTCTTGGCTGAAATCTCAGAGTGATGTTACTGTTTATCCATATTACGGGCTTGTGTTTAAACATCGTAATGATCCTGGTAATATGTTTCCAGCTGCTCACCACCCTGGATAACCAGTTATTAAAAATAAACTTGCATAAACATGACATTTCTTTTGCACAGCTCATCCGTTTTGCCCGCATGCTCATGCTAAGAGGTCACTGAGCTCTGTTTGTCGCATCTTTGCCTGTCCCTATGGGAATGACTTCCCTACCACCAGCAGATGATTATGTCCTGGGGCTGAGACCAGGTGGTAAAGAAGAGGGAGGCAGCACAGGAGGAGGTAGTAGACTCAAAAAGATTATTTTGTGACCATACATTGCTTAGGGAGACATTTCCCCCCTATCCTGTGCATTGATATCCAGTTTGATGACAGCTTTCAACAGTTGGGCTGCTGCCTCCTGAACTTCACTAAAAGTTCATCGGGTGAGCAGGGAATGGGGGAAGATTAATTAAAGTGATCTGAATGGTTAGTCTTTCTATTGGAAAGGATTGTCTATGGAGTAGTATAGCAATATATCATTAATCTGGAAAGGTCAGTTATGAAGAAATATTGATTTCAGAAGTTTGGTTTGATTACATTGCTGTAAAGTGTGACATTAAAATCCCAGCTGTTTGTGTCTCTGGTCTGAGATCAATGGAAAATGCGGGTTTGGATTTGCTTCTCATTTTTTGTTTCTTAAAAAAAAAAAAGACAAAGAAAAAGAAGAAAGTCTTTCCAATGGCATTAACTACCCTGAGTAAATTTTACTTGACTGGGGTTGACGCTTGGTTTCTATTAAAAGGATACTGTCAAAATGCTGAGGCCCAACTCTTACAATCAAGCTGAAGGAATTTCCTGATGATTATAAAGAAAATGTTTTGCACCAGGATCCTTCCCTGATGCCCATCAACATCAGCTGGGCGGTGACCACCAGGGCAAAGCTGCCCGCAGCACCTCTGGGACTGGGACACTTCAGAAAGGTGGGTAGGATTTCCACTGTCTTACTTATAAATATTTCAAGGAAACGTTCACAGACATTTCTCACTTTTTATGGCCAGTATCGCAGCGTTACTGCGATAGCTTCGAATCTGAGCCCATTGTTAAACAACCCCCAGTAAAAGAGCATTATTCATTAACTGCTCAGGAGCAACCTTCTGCTGGGAGCAGAATTAGACTCATCATAGTCTTCTCCTCTCTTCCAGACCGGACGCAAAGCACACTTCAGCTCACCCGTGGAGGAACGCTGATTTTCAAACACATAACCCCGCCTGCAGAAGGGCTCCTCTCCCTGACATCGTACCATGAGAGCAAGCCAGAACCCTGCTGTACCGGTGCCTTAGGCACAGGGGGAGAGCCCAGACCATGTGCCTGAGGCTCCCACACGCAGAACAAAATCAGCCCCAAGCACTGCTGGTGGGTCACCGGCTGCCTGGAGACTCTCAGAGGAGCCCACTGCCTTCTCTGGGGGTACTGGTTGACAGCCAGCTGAATATGAGCCAGCAGCATGCCCAGGTGGCCAAGAGGGCCAGCAGCATCCTGGCTTGTATCAGGACTGGTGTGGCCAGCAGGAGCAGGGCAGTGACCGTGCCCCTGTCCTGGGCACTGGGGAGGCCGCCCCTCGAATGCTGGGGTCAGGGTTGGGCCCCTCACTCCCAGAAGGAC
>NW_009259586.1:1106086-1122475 GCF_000687185.1 Egretta garzetta
TCCTTCCCCGCAAGGGCTGTCAGGCACTGGAAGGGGCTGCCCAGGGAAGGGGTCGAGTCCCTATCCCTAGGGTTATTTAAAAGCCGGGCAGACGAGGTGCTTAGGGCCAGGGTTTAGTGGTGGGATGGCAGGGTTAGGGTAATGGTTGGGCTTGATGATCTTAAAGGTCTTTTCCAACCTAAACGATTCTATGATTCCCCCATCTCAGTTTTGGCTGGAGTGGGTTTGGGCTGCAAGAGGCAGGTTCCTACCTTGCTACTTTGCCTGTTTTCTCCCTGTGTATCAGCCGTGGATGTTTTCCACAGCACACGGTTTCCCAATGTTGGGGGCACGAGGGATGCACGGAGTGAGGAATCCCTCTGCGGGGGTTGCTGTTAGGTTAGCTGTCGCTGACATTTGAATTTCACTGCAAACCCAAGAGCAACGGCTGAATTGGGAGGGCAAAGGTGGTGAAACCACCTCATGTGCTTCTCGTTTGGTTCAGCAAAACAAGACAGACTGTTCTACAGAGCTGCAACACTGCAATATCCCATAGAGAAAGCTCAGTTCCAAAAAGCACTTTGCAGAGAAGCATTTATAAAGTTGCTGTGAACACGAGCCAAGGCGCAGGGCGAGGCAGAACCAGGGGTGTGTGACCAGGGACAAGAGCTGGGGACGGAAACCTGAGCAGGCAAAACCCCCTGGCATGGCCCTGCTGAAAACCCTGGAGCCAATATCACCGAGTTACCACTGAGTGTTTAATTGTGGTTGTTGCACAGGGTGAAGGCATTTTCTTACTGTTTATTATTCTGCTTTTGCCATGTAACCTGCTCCACTAAAAGCCTTAAATGAAACAGCTGCCATTAAAAAACCATCAAACAGGATTTTATAGTTCTCCCCTTTGCTGCGAGGACCTAACAACTTACAAAAATTTATTTTGCGCTGTGCTCAGTTCCATTAAAAGGCTACTGGGGTTTATTTTTAGGTTTTATCTCAGCACTGAGTTACCTAGCTTGTAACAGTCAAGGTTTTGTTTTGTCACCTCAAGGCCTAATCATAGTGGGATTTGCTGACATTAAGAGTCAGCAAATATATCTACAGGCATCAGCTATGTAGAAATGCTTTCAACTGATGGTGCGAACGCTAGGAAAGGAGTAATTATCTCACATCAACATCCTAATTTCCAGCACTTTGATCAGAATGCTTTGAATTGTAAATATTGTAAAAAAGTGTCATCTATCAGTTTTAATGAAAGGGATCTTTGCCCACAGAATGCCATGTGCTAAACCGGAGAGGTCTGAAGTCATCTCCCAACTGGCCCGGAGAGGCTTTGAATGCTCCTTCAAAGCGGAGGCTGTTGTCAACAGGAGCACAGATCACAGGGCTGAGGCACCGGGGATCGCCACTGCTGGTAAGTGCTAACTGCAGCCCAAACCCAGCTCTTTCCAGCCAAGCCCAGGCTCACTTTTTAAAGACGTGCCTCAGCCCCACTGAAGCCAGCAAGGCTCAGGCACCCGCCTGCAGAGCTGCCCCTGTGTTAGCGTTTTGGGGTGGCTCCGCTGGGCTGCAGCCGGGGAAAGCTGTGCTGGCACCGAGATGTGGGCACATCCACAAAATGAAGTCAAGGTGTTTGTAGCATGGGGAGGCGTACCCAGCCTGGCTTCAAACCAGCGGGAGGGGCAACAGTAAAAGCAGAGATGCCGCTGCAGGGCACAGAATAAGGCTGGGCATCTCCAGTCTCCGAAGGCCTTGTACACAAGGAGATCAAGGGGTAAAGTTAAAGATGTAAAAGCAAATCCCCAGTGCTTTTCAGTATTAATATGTATTTTATACAAGTCATCTTCACTTGCACTGTGGGGAGAGGACCAGCCCTGCATGCGTGTACAGCACCCAGGCCAACCCACCCCAGCGCTGCTGCCAGCACCCCCCAAGTGACCGTTGCTGCCAAAACCCATAGAGTGGTGACTGAAAAGTGGAGAAAGTAGAAAAGGGCAACGCGTCTGCACCGCCTGGGGCAGCGTAAGACAGCGCTGCTTGCACAGGAGCAATTCCAGGGCTCGCTCACTGGTTCAGGGTGTCACAACAGGCAGAGACGAGACGGACCAGATCCGTGAAGTATCAGCAAAAAGGCTGCGAACAGATGCAAGAACAGGCTTGGGTTCGGTAAGTTCTATGGGAGAGTGTTTCTGAAGTAAGACCATACATATGTCCCCTTCCTTCTACTCCCTCTGAGCATTCACTACCAACTGCCTCAGGAGACAGTCCAGTCTGACCCAGGATGGTAGCAGTGGTCTGGGATCACAACCACAGCCAGCAATGGTGCTCTTAAACACAAACCCTCATCCACACCAAGACCAGAACCATATCTCCCATCGTGTTTGTCAAAATGTGGTATTTTGCAAGTTTTCCTATAATTTTCCGAGCACACACATTGCTGAGATGATATACATCCCTGATACCATGGCAACCTTACTCAGATGTTTACCTGACATATGAATTATGCAAGCAGCTAAGGTTTTAAATCATCTTCTCCTGCATATTCGTCTGTCACTGCGGCATCCCCAGGCCTCCATGGCCACAGCATTAGGGCCCTGCAGTGGGTGTCGGTGGGGACCCGCACTACTCCTTTTGCTGTGAACGAGGACCATCCATGCTACAGGAGCGGGAGCCGCTCACAGCCTCCCCAGGTAGGAAGGCTCGTGCATTGAGAACTGCCTGGGTATTATTTTTTTTTTTCCCCATGAAGTTGTGTTAATTAAAAAGATTAAAGCCACATGTTAAAACATTGTTCTGACAGGTAGAGTTCCCATCCCCACCCCCCTGCTCCCTTGACATGATCGCAAAGTGTTAACAGCAGACGTCAGTCCTAGAAGACTGTAAAAATTATCATCTTGGAGCTATTAATACAGCACGGTGGTTGGCGGGGGCTCTTTAAAGAGCATATAGCATTAAACCTCTAGCTAGATATTAAGGGGATTTCTTAACCTGTAAAATTATAGTTATGTGCAAGAGAGGGGAGGGGGGAGAGGGGCTTAATTAAAAATCCATACTTAGCTGGCGCAACACTGTACTTAAGGGCTCTAGAAGAAGCCATTTAAACAGGTAAAATACTGCCCCAAATGCAGAGATGTCTCCTGGATAAAGAGGCCCTTTGTATCTTTGATGTCCTGTAAGTGCCATTCTCTTTAATTTTCTCTTTCCTAACAGCCATAAAGGATATTTTAAATGCATGAGGGACACTCAAGCCGCAGAGGCTATGGCACGGGTGTCCAGCGCAGTGAAATGTTCCTGGAATGGACTCCGACAAGGGCAGTGGCCGTTCAAAAGTCAAAGGAGCCTGGAGAGGATGAATTCCTAAGTAGCTTTATTTCCTACTGGCAGTATGAGACCACCTGTGAGACCACAGACAAGGATCCTCTTTTCCTAAGAGCTCTGCAAAAGGATGGTCTGTATGCAAAGGCGATACCTGTCCCGAATAGCCTGCAGTGTGAAGGTAGGTATGCTATAGGGAAGTCCTGCCCCTATAGCCATGGCTCTCCAGTGGGAATGCACAGTCTGCTGGCAGAGGAGCAGCACTACAACCCCAGCAGCATCAGGTGGGGGAAAAACGATCAGTTTGGGCTGGTTTGGAGGTTACCTTTCTCCAGTGCAGTCCCCAGTGGTAACAATACACTCCACTGCAAGCTCGGCAAAACAGGCAAAAGCAACAAAGCCACCAAAGCTGGATTTAAGTGTTGAATTAAGGCTTTGAGCAAATGCAATTTTCTTGTTATTGTGGCAGGCGAGGCATGTGCTAATCATGAGTTACCAGCTCAGAGCCGAGCTAGCATCCCTTTCTCCCACACCAGGAGCCCTGCCAGCACGGCGGTGGTAGGTAGGATGTGTGTTTTCCTGTGCTCTTTGCTGACACAACAGCATCAGCAATCTAGGCCAGACTTATATATAAGGTAGAGCGGTAGGTGAATATACTCAAAGACAGGAAAAGAAGGCAACACCAATGCCAACCCGACTTGCACGCTCCCAACATACGGTAGCAGAAGCTGTAGGACCAAATATAGCTTCTCAGGCAGACTTGGATACAGCAGTTTATATCAGTAGAAGGTCTCATGCCTCCCACTCTGCTAAAGGTGCAACTGTATATATGACCCAGCTTACAAAGGAATTCCACTCATTCATTTATTCCTTGGCAGTGGATATAACCAGCCCATAAATTATGCATAGGTTCTAAAGCAGTCTGCTTTGAACTGAGATGGAGCACATTCAAGTGGAGGCTGATGACTTCTCCAACTTCAAAAGATGGGACTAATTACAAGAAAAAAATAAGCAACGTGGTTCACACAAGACTGCCCAGGCCAGGGCAGGATGGGAATCCCCAAATCCAACAGCAGTCCCTGAGACAGAGACTGTCTTCATCTGACTCAGATGCCTGGGCAAAGCCGGTAAACTTTAGAGTTGAGATTTCTTCTAGTGCAACGAATGCTAAGGTCTCGTTTATGTGGGCCTTCATGGAGACAGAGGTCTTTATTAATATTGTATGTCTGCACAACGCTGGGCCCTAGAGGGTGGACAACAGCGGTACCTGGGAATGGGCTATCGTCTAGTCTGACCCATACAAGCAGAGCATCAGGAGGTCTTTACCTAGTAGTCCACTAGAGAAGATACGGGTACAGCTGACAGTAGGAGAGCAGCACTCACTCGCACCAGTCTTCAAATGTGCCTTTGCTTTAGTGCGAGAAAGAGGAGAATCGGGGTGGGCTCCCCATCACCCTGTGCCACGGCGCAGCCATTTATGTGGGTGCAGATGGGCCCAGTCAGAAGACACCCACACTGCCTGGGTGCGATGGTACGAGCAGTGTCCTGAAAGGTTTCTGCTGATAGCATTGAACATAAACAGAGACCGAGTTCTCTGGGGGAAGCGCCTGATTTTATAAAGCAAGAGGCAAGAACAGGAATTAGGCTACTGGGGCGCAAGGGGAATCACGAAACCTGGGTCCCGTTCCTGCCCTTTTTATTACCTTTCAGAAGGACCTTGAGCAGATGCTTTAACCTCTGTATCCTATAAACTGGGGTAATAATGACACGGTCGTATCCTGGAGGTGCCCAGAGACTGCAAGGGCGAAAGGTAGGGGAGCTGGGGAGAGCTTTTCTCATTACCTCCAGCCTCAACAACGTATCATAAAGCAGTCATTTGTGCTCATTCTTCAGAGATTGCCTCCGGCATCATTTTCCTTGCAAGTCATTGCCCCTACCCTTTCTGCACAGAGACCAACAAGGACTACCAGCGGACACCTTTGCAAGATGCTCATGCACCTTCCTGAAGCCATCAGCTTCGCAAGGCACAGTCTGGCCATGTAAATAACAGGAGAAACAGCAGGGGAAATGCCACCAGACAAAATACTGCATATGTCAAGGTATTAGAAATCCGAGAGAAAAAAAGTCCTGATGGTTTAACAGAGAAGGTCAGACAGAAGTTATGTTTGTGTTTTTCAGCATGATTGGATTATAAATACAGTCAGCAGAGGCTTAGGACATGGGGAGCTCTGGGTTATGTTCAGATGTGTTGCTTCTGACACTGGCAGGTGATGCCTTCATAAACCTGGCTTCGCTGTCACAAGCCGCGCCGGCGTGCAGCAGAAGCGCAGTGGGAACAGGAGAGGATGAAAGACAGGAGTTTGCAGGGGAGCCAAGGGGCAGGCAAAGCAATTACAAAGTTATAGATGTTTGGCTCTATCCTGTGTTTTACTCCGATAGCCAAACAACATTAGATTGTAGCATTAAGCTGCACCCATGGCAGAAATGGAGGAAGAGCTGCCAGCTCAAGCAATTTCATGAGGTCACGACGCAGCCAATACATCTTTGATGTGCACAGGGTACATCTGCTCTCTGCAGCCCACAAACCTGTTTTTTTTTTTTTCTACTCAACAACTCCGGAAAAGATTTTCAAAAGTATTTAGAGGATTTACAGCTGCACGCTCCTTCACAATGAGCTCTCTGCCCGCATGCACTAGGCAGGTTGTGGTGTGCTGCTGAAGGTATCAGTGCCTTGTGGAGTTTGTGCTCATCAGTCAACAGGATTTATGCTCCTAAAGCTCTTGGGTGCATATAAATCTTCTCCAGGGTAAGCCTTGATCTTCTGGTCAGATCCATGTTGAGAAGTCATGCAGAGTATCAGAAGTCAGTAAGACTTTGCATCACATGAACGGTCTTCTGTTAGCTCAAAATTGGTATTGAGAATGGGATTAATGGAATAGCAATACATTGAATAGAAATGCAAGCTGTTAACATTTCATGTAATATCAGGGGATAGTGTTTAAGTGACTTCTAAGGAATATTTGACCTATTAATGGTGAAAGTACTAATAGCCATGTCATGAGTGCTCTGCTTTCAATTCACCACCCTTCACCACTTATTCTTTTCCTAGGACAAATACTGCAGTTCCAACAGAAGGAGGATTTATTCAAAGAAGTGGATAGATTTGATGGAGGTATAGGCAGTGGACGTAGAGGGATGAAACTGGTTATTAATTTAACATGTCATTTCTGGAAGGCTGAGGTGGCTGGATGCTCTCCCCGCCTCCAGCTGCAGGGATGCTCAAAGCTGGGGAAACGGAGATCTGTTGACAGACCCGAGCAGCCGGTCGCTGCAATCACCGTACTGTAGCAGTCGCCAGCCGCACAGCGGTGTGACGGGGCAGATGGTCACCCGTCACCCAGACAGCAAGTGACACTGTCCCCTGCTCGCCTTACCCCTGTCAGCTTCGGAGCAGCAAGGGCTGGGGTGTGCTGCCCTTTCCTAGGGCAGACGTGCCGCAGAAATATCCTTGCCATACCGAAACCTGAATTTTCTGCTATTACTCCCAACCAGCAGTCTTTCCTGCATTGTAACTAATACTTAGGAAGCAGAAGTTTGAGGGGAAATAGGAAAAAAGAAAACTGATAGTATCCCAAATATGGGCAGAAGTTTCTTGCACTCACACAAGACTTAAAGTTCAATTACTTGCTCATTATTGAACAAGGAGACATCTTTAATCCTCTCACTCCCAGTAAGAAACAAAATTAATTCCTAGCCTGTTGTCATGATAAGACTATTCTATTAAGGGTGGAGATAAAGTTTTTTTTTAAACAGTAATATAAAGGATTTCAGAAGAGCCCAACATTTTGATGCGCAGTAAATCCCCCTCACAGAACCAACAACCCAATCTCGAGTCAGCAGCTCAGAGATTTAGAGAGACCCAACGGCCACAGACACACAATTGCGTGCGGAGATAACAGTAACATCAGTGAAGCCACCGCATAGCCAGAGAGCACACTCAGGCACCCAACGCCCTGTTGTTTGACTTTCACTAATATTGCTTAATTATATTGCTAGAAGGCAAGAATTCCCATTTGTCGGCAACTGGGAAAATGCTTAAGGTGATGATATTGTTCTGCTTGGGTGGCCTGTGCCTGAAGGTAATCTTTCAAAAGCAGCTGCTTTAAGTGTTAGTTAAATGGTACCAAGGGATTCACTTGACACAGGTGTCATGTTTAATCTTATTCATATATCAATAAAACTGGTACCATATGTGCAGGTTGGTTGGCAGCACTGAACCTCTAAGACAATCAATATTTCCATTAACAGGCTCATCCTCTCTGGTCAAACCCACCACAGGCTCCCAACTTCAGGCATTCCCAGCCCACCTGCTCCTAGCCCCTGCTTCCCAATCCATTCTTCAAACATTTCTTCTCCAGAGAACACACTGCAGGCACCTCAGTGTTGCAGTTTGGCTTTTATTTGTGCATGCACTTACCCCAGATCTACATTAGCATGTAGCAGGGAAGCAGCAGCGGTCAAGGTTTAAGTATATTCTGTTCCTACATATGTTTATCCAATACTTTTCAGCAGAGGCTCTCAGAGCACTTTGCAACCTGCTCTGTCGCTGCAGTCACAGAAAGGTTAATGGTGGCTGGGAGAGGGGAAGTCATCGCCCCAAGCGTGCAGAGGATGGCCAGAAGACAGCCTGGAAATCCTGATGCTCAGCATATGGCAACACAAGTTAATGCATGTGCAAAAGCCAGCGCGTTTACAGCTTGCTGGCCCTTCCACAGCAGCTGCTCAGAGACACTGCGCTCAGAAATGCAAGGAGGCTTTTGTTAGGTTACATTTTTCCCTCTAACAGCTTTCCCCAGGATAAAGCTCTGCTGTTTGCAGTAGGACTTTGGTGAGGTTTTTTTTATTTTTTAATACAGTTGTTACTTGTATGTCTAAAACTCATACTAATACCAGAACTTTTGAAGTTTGGAAAAAAAATGGTCCCCTTCTAACGCGTCACACATCAATCTGCTCCCTTCATTCCTCAGAAGGGGTCTGGGAGGAACAGTGACAAGGACAGCCCAGCACAGGGAACCCAAATACATCTTTCATTTGGATACTATGGGGACAACAAGGGCCACTTGTTTTCTTACACACCAATTTAAAACTAGGCTTAGCAACTCCATTGCATTACTGGCTGATTTACCTACCAGTAATATCTCTCATCAGGCAGAACAGCATGGCCTGAATAAGCCAGGGCAAAAATAGCCAGAAGGCTAATGGCATGACATTGGCAGAGCCCTATGTGAGAAGTTCGCACAAAATCCTTTTTTTTTTAGCTGAGACTCCTTCCCTCTTAGGTGAGTATAGAAATTTACAGCTTAAAAATAGACTTTGTAAGGTTATTCTCCTTGGTCCCCACATTCATTTCACTTGGAGCACGGGGCATTCTATGGATAGCAGGGAAGCAACCGGGCAGAGGAAGATGCGCTGGTGGATGTGTGCTTGGATGGGGTTCATCTCTGGACAAGTCAACCTGACAAACCCAATCCCTAACATAGCATGAGAGACTGATTTAACACTCCCAAATGAAATGTTAATGCAGGAACAATCCCCTATAACATCCGCACCGTAAATAATTTACTTTCCTTCCAAGCGCCAGGGAAGATTAATGGGCAGTTCTTTGAAAAAAAAAAAATTCAAGTTAAAACCTTTGCAGGCCCCGGTGTCATTGCAATAACAGGCAGCACGTGTAAACACTGCAAGGACTGTATCCATTTAGGAGCAGCCGGGAGACCACACAGTGCACAAGAGGCAGCGATGCGCAGAGCTGCCCCTTCTATCCAGGGGCCACTCTGCGTTTCCATTTGGAGCTGGGAGAGGCGGGGGATTCACTGGCCGGGTTCGAAGCACCAGTTATTTGTTATGATGAACTCTCCAAAAAAAAAAGAGATTAAAATAAGTCCAAAGTGTTTCTCTGACAAATGTTAAACGTCATCCACAAGATTTATAGCACTTCTGTTCCCCCTCCGAAAGCTTTTAGTTCAGTGGCAGAGGTTACTGAGGGCTTGTCCACTGGCTGCTGGCTTTATAGTTTTAGCACTGGCCAGAGAGTAATCCAAAGTTTCAATAATGAGTAATGGCACTTTCAGCTCGCCATCATCATTTGTCCTACATCCATTATTGTCCTAAGAGACCAATCTTACTGATGTAAATGGTGCTGGCAGCTGGCGTGTCAGCATTTCACACCTCCACAGCTGCTGGGCTGCACTGGCAGCAGCTCTTCTCCCTGCACAAGCCTCCCCACACTGCCCAGGTACCACCCCACACATGGGGACAGAGCCCAGGGGATGTCCTCACAGCATTGCTGGTGGTGGGAAGCTTGGAAGTGGTGGTCTTGCTTGAGTATGGTGGTCAGCAAAGCTTTATTTTGGGCGGGTTTCTGCTCTACCCTTGAGGCTGTGGTGCTGCGGTGCAGTGGGAGGGGTTGCTCTCCCCCTGTGAGTGTTGCTGCAATACCTCAGAAAAGCATTTTCTCCTTGTTCCATCCTTTCTGCCCCATCTCGCTTGTCCCTGTCCCTCTCCCTGCTCTTCTCCCGTTCTTCTGGGGACAGAAGGTATTAGACCAGCAGCAGCTCCTTCGTGAGGAGTGGGCATGGGAAATTGGGCATCCATGCTCAGGTCTGCTCCCAGGGCTGGAAGGAGCTGCTGGGACAGAGACATGGGGTGAGGGCTGCTGATAGGCAAAGCTGACACCCATCACACTGGAATACAGCCCTGGCAGGGTCACAGCTAAAGGTGTCATGCAGCCTTGGAGGGGGCTCTCCCTTCCCTGCTGCCCCTAAATCCACACACCGCAAGCCCCGCCACCACCCATCACACACAGCCTTCAAACTCCACTCTGCAGTGGGTAATCTAACCATATAAACAATTCTTAATTTTCTTTTCTTGGAGATAAGATATTGTGGCTGTCTGAAATAACATCCCACAGCCCATGCTGCAAGACCACGCCAGACCACGCCGCACCCAGCAACGCTCCCGCCGCCTGCGGCACACCCTGCCAAGGGGCAGCAGGAGGCAGGGATCAGCAGGGAGATCAAAACTGGGTTATGCAGGGTACAGCAGGTCTTGTAAGGCGCAAAAAGATATCGGGCTTCCCTAGGCATGGCTGATGTTTGCAGATACCCAGCTCGCTGGAAGTTCATCCATCCCTCAGTTAACATCTCTTCACATTTGCATCATGAACTGCATGAGCTGTCCCTATGTTTGCCTCAGTTTGCACCCATAATGCTGCTTTGAGTCTTCTCGCATCCCCCTTTTTCCTTCCCCCCCACTCACCAAGGTCAGTGATACAGCCCAAATGCACATGTTCAGCAGAGCCAAACAAGAATAACAAGCCACCACTGACAGCAGACCAACCAGGCTGATCTACAGGTGCAAACAACTTCAGGTGATGGACCAGCTTTCCAAAAATTAGAAAAAAGATAATCCCCAAAGTATAAATCACCAGCCTCCGCACTACCACAGGGCTGGCTGGACACTAACAGGTCAGCTCTCTTTCCTAGATGGAAAACTTAATCACCCCACTGCTAGTCTGTGTATTTACAACCATAATGAATCTTATTCTTTACCAACCTCTTTCAAATCCGGACCTTGGATTTGGCTTGCTAACCTCATCAGTACACAGCCCTGCCAGACACTGTGGTAGGTAGATATTTTTTAACCAAGTAATAAATCAGGTGATTCCTCAAGTGCGACTCAAAAGCTTGACTCTACTAAGTGCAGGTGAAGACCCTCTGCCCAACACTGCTGACCCCAGAGTCAGGACAAGACAAAACTGGTACTTCTATGTTAGCACAAATTTGGGAGCAGGTTGTTTATCTTCTTCCAAACTGTGCACTTGATCAGCCCTTCTAGCTTTCCTCTCCTACTCAGAGAATTAGGAAAAGCCAAGATGCTCACATGCCCACAGGACCCCAGGAACTAGGGCTTTAAAGTGAGTTGAGAACTTCAGACAGTTATAAAACCTGCATTGGACCTTACTGACCTGGGACAGAAAGACTACCCAACAAAGATATCCTTGCACAAGGTCTATTGTACCCATCTGCTCTCTCAGATCCTGAGTTAGTGTGGTTAAAGTCAGGATTTTTCCTCCTTTAAGTGATCTGGGATCACTCAGCTGTTTGAAGGCCAGCTAGGAGTAGGTGAACAGGACTCCCTGGTCAGAAAGGACTGCACATCTCCATGTGACTATCAGACCCCAAAGTATCTCAAATTAGAGGTCAGTCCTCAAAATTAGTCATCTTGGGTAATGTTGTGTCGTTTGTCTTCATTTGTATTTAAACAAGAAAAATTTATCAGGAGGAATAATAAGAGTTACAGATCCACTGTCACACCCGGGCCTTTTCACACAAAGTGTTGAAGTCTTCTGGCTCTGGGGCTGCAGACAACCCAGTCATACTGGGAAAGCCACCCTGCAGCAGGGGCTCACAGGCTTGGGGCTGTGCATATGCACATACCCACCCATCCACCTTCATGGCACAACCTGAATCCCTTGGGGGGCTCTTACCTTGTAAGTTATTCAGGATTCCTCTAGTTTTCTAGAAAAGCTGTCGGTTCATCACTAGAATTGGGAAAAACTTACAAACTCTTGGAAGCATGCACTGGGGCAATGTATCCCATTAGCTTGGTATCCCCAGTCCCCACAGCCCTGACTGAATCACTCTCCTGCTCATTACAGCCTCATCCTGCTGCTTCGCCCCAGCGGGGCAGTGCTCTCCCAGGCAGATAAGCAAATGGAGAAAAACTAAATACCATGAAGACAAACATGAACACCTCATTTGCGTGAATGAGATACACACACAGCAAGCGCAGGTCATGGCAGCTAATCCTGCATTGCTTTGCTTTCCTCTAATGTTATTGCATGGGTTTGTTGATGGGGTTAGGTTTGATCAAATTCCTCTCTGCACCAGTCACCCCTATTCCCAGTGGCCAGCACCAGGGCATACCCAAACAACCACAACTTGCTAGGCTGAGCCATCCCCTACCAGCTCATCTTCTGATGAGTGCAACCCCCCAGTGCTGCTTGCCATGGAACAAGGAGAGAGTGAGAAGCTGGGGTTTGTGTATCTGTCCCCAAACCTGCTGCTTCCCATAGGAACCCACTCAACTAATCAAGAACAGCTTGGACAATAAATGAAAGGACAGGGATGCTTTTCCATAACCATTTTCTCAGACCATTGCTACAACGTGCTTTTAAGCAAGGCAAGAGATACAGCAAAAAATTTGTTGTACACCATAGTTACAAACACAGGTCCAGGCTGAAGCCACAGGGCTTGGAAAAGAAAAAAAATAAAAGAAACTTCAACAAAAAGGTGAGTGATGTAAAGCAGCAATGTTTATATTTGAAAGGAGGCATGCTGATTCATGCCAGTGAGTGATAGCCTACCTGAAGTATCTGACCACAGCTTGACTATTGAACCAGCCAGTCTTAAACATTTTCCTTGCTATGGTATGGCCAAGATATGCTACGAGAAAAGCCTTTGGAAGTTAGTTAAGACAAATCCAAGCAGACTCCATAAGACAACTTTAAGATCCTGAAAGGTTTAGTAGAGAGGAAAGTCCTTTCCTGCTCCAGCAGGTTGCAGACCTATCGAGCATATACCTTGGGGAGTCAGTTCCCTGCTTTGCTACCGGGTATCTTGTGTGACCTTGCTCTGTGCCTCTGGTCCTTCTCTGGTGCAACTCTGTCATCCCCATAGGTACCCCAGACAGAAAACATGCCACAGAAAATACTCAAATTACTGCAGCTTGAAGCAGATCTTATCAGCTAAGCCACAACAGCCATGCAGGGCAACAGCAGGGGAGTGGGCTGCATCCCTGGATAAAGCAAATCAAAGCAGCAACTATTGCAATGCTTCCTGATTACCCACGTCAATAGAGAAAGCCTTTTCCTTTGCTCATCACCTCTGTGCTTACAGGTATACATAATGCCACTGTATGCAAGTCTAAATGCAAGGAAAAGTTCCCACTGAAACAAATTAAATTTGAGTTAAACCACACATGAGCTGCAGAATGTGCTGGGACTGCAGATTACAAACCACACTGCATAGCTGACTGCACTGTTCCCAGTGGATCCCTTGTAAATCCACCCTCTATCAATTTCTCCTGCTTGGAGAAATCTAATCCCAGGACTAGAATCAGCAAGTCCTTCCCTCCCTTCCTCCCTAGGCCACCTTTTCCCACTAAGTGAGATAAATTTTTCCCAGCTGTAATATTGCCAAAGACAGTAGGGTTTTATAGTGGGGAAAAGCTTCATCCCAGAAAGCGTTGCAGGTTAGTACATCAGTAAATCAAAGAATAAAAAGAGAGACCATCCCCTTCTATATGATGCATGTTTCCTCATCTCTCTTGATGAGACTGGGAGAAAAGGTTAACAGGGAGCAGACAGAGCTAATGATTTAGTTAGAAGACTCATTAGCTAACTAGCAGTAGAGCTGAGATAACTCACAGCTACAGCAGTTCCCACTTGAGAGACTCATCCAGACTCACCTGAAATCCTTCAGCCTGAGCCTTCAGCCTCATGGTCCCCCAGCTGCAGGTGCACCAGGGCTTGGCCAAGCAGGGTCTTTTCCATGGAGTCCGTCTGCACACAGAAGGATTTCAGTGCAGAGAGGTGGTGCACAGCTATCACACCAAACCAGTATCCAGCATTTGTGAGCACCAAGGGATAAGGTTTGGTGACTTGTGAGGTGGTGGGTTTAGCCCCAGCCCTGCCCGGGCCTCATGCTGCTCTGTGCACCTTCCACCAGCAGGCACCAGCCTGAACACTAGTGTTGTATGTTAAAACAGTTTGTGTCCATTGCTGTATCCAGGAACACTTTGTCTTGCAGAAAAGCACCTTTTTCACCCAGTGTTTTGCTTTCTTAAAGCAAAAGTTTCCTTTTACCACTTCATCCAACAGTGAGCAGTGAAGTCCAGTTTCCCTGCTTGCTCTGGTTCTTGGAGCAGCCCATCTACCAAGCTTCTCTCTCCTCTAGCTTTTGCCTTCCTTTCACCAAGGACCAGCTACTATCTCAGTTCCTACTGTTTAACAGCACATGCAGCTTCCTGGGCTGCTTACCCCCAAACCAGCCTTCAAATCCTTCATCCTCATACCACCACCAACAGGAGATTGGAACACCAGCCATGCTTTACAAGCAGCAGTATGGTCCAGAGACTGGCCGAGGGCTGCAACTGGTCACCTTGCAGCCTCCTACAGCAATAACTTCAACATGAATCATGTCTGCTGCTGGGCTTGATCAGGTGAGACTGACTCAAGGCAGCTCAGCTTGTGTGGAAGCTCCACATCTGCATTAGAGATATTAGCCCAAGTTAAGTGTTCTAATATAAATATAGCATAATTTTTTAGAGCTAAGAGGTAGCAACTGCTAGGCAGGAAGAACATACCACTATCACTTCTGAGGCTTCCAGAGCAAGAAAAGAAAAAGAGCCCTCCCTGGGAGACTTTTCTAGAAGGCTCATTAAAGGCTGACGGGTCTCAGCTGGGGCAGGGAGGCACCCTCAGCTGTTAAAGCCAAGTAAGAGACCCTTCTCTTCCTTTGGGGTGCTAGCCTTGGACCTGCTATAAGCTCTTCTAATTTTTACCTTAATTTCTAGATTTTTCTGTTACTTAAGTGTTTGTTTAGAGCATAGTTAAGCCTATGCAAGTTGTTGGTGTTATTGCTCTAGAGCTCTTTCTAGACTGAGCTTCTAGATATTGCACTTCTGTTGGTATTGCTGCTTGTAGGTGTGCACTGTGCTGCAGAAACCTGTCTGCCTGACCCCTGTGTTTCTGGAGATAAAAGTGGTATTTTAGCAGCTTCCCCTGCTGTTCTCTAGTGCCATGTGATGTTCAGGAGCTGCTCCAAGTGTGTATTGGCTGCCTTGGTGAAGGTCAATGTTTTTCTGCTGTGCTTCCCCCCCCCACCCCCATCTGCTCTCTGCTGCCCAGCAAGCCCACCCCAGTGCCCAGAGCTTATGTTTGCCTGGCAAGCAGATAACTGGGCACACAGCATCTAGTGCTTCCTGATTTTGTCTGGAAAAGAGGGGGGAAAAAAAAAATCAGCCTGACATGCTCAAATAAGCACCAGTCTAGGAAAATGAGGTTTTGCATCAGAACACAGCATTTCTTGAGCATCTTCCCAGCTCCCTGCTGCCAGCATGTCCTTCCCACTGCTGAGCCCCTTGCCTGCTTCAGTGCTCAGAGCAGGAGAGAAAGGGCTGGGAACTCAAATTCTGTAATTTCCCTTTTGTCGTGCTCCTGTTTGTGCAGAGTGTGGCACTCCCTTCCCTAGGTCATCCCTAGCTGCTCCACACTGCTGCACCCCCTGCCTTTGCCTGGTATTGGGGCCAAGGGAGGAGGAAAATGAGCCTGAAGGAGAGGAGGGGCATAGCTGATGGATTGATATACCTGCCAGCTGCTTTAATAGCCCTCTATACGTAACAGTCAGAGCTAATGCAAACTTATCAGCAGCACTGTTGAACCAGTGACCAAGCTGATAATAAACTGAAAGCAGGTGACAAAACAGAAATGATTGAATTGGGTGAGGTGAGTGGGAAAGTGCAAGGGAAGGAAATGGATTTGATGTGACCTGCTCAGTGCAGTCCCTTGAGGCTGTGCCCAAGCATGCAACAAAGCTTTGAGCCTGCACCTTTCCCATTGCATGCTCAGGACCTTGTATTTGCTGGGTGTTGATAATAAGCCCTTGTGCCTTTGCAGCATAGTTTATCAAGGATTTTATCTTCCGCAGGAACAGGTGCCATGGTCTGCGTGAACAGCCAAGGCCATTTAGCTGGTGTGGCTCCTCCAACTTTCTGTGTAAACCCCCAGCTGCTTTGCTGGGAGAGGAGTGGGGAGAGCAGGAGGGTGGGCTGGGGCCACTGGTGGATGTTTCCCAACAAGCGGTGGCTGATGTGCAGTTTGCGCTTCTCTTGCCCAGGTGTAGGGTGCATTGCAAGATGTGAGATGGTAAATTCAAAAAAGCCAAAACCTGAACCAATAGCCAAGCTGACCCCCTTAACCAGGACCTTCTCCAAGATGAAACTCTGCAGGGAGAGAGCATGCTGTGGCTGGCCTGC
>NW_009259586.1:1122610-1128592 GCF_000687185.1 Egretta garzetta
TGTCTCGCCCTCCCCCCTTCCTCGCCCCCACCCCCAGCCACTGCCTGATGCAGCTGTGCCCAAGCCAGGTAATGCCACATTTATTTCTCCTACAGTGGATGTCATGAGGCACTTGATCCAGGATAGGCAGGAAAGAACTAACAATGGTGTTAACCTTTTCTCACAGTAAAATAACCTTTTTAAATGTGCATTATTTAAAATGGTGATATTAAAAGCCTGGCATCCCAGTGGAAGTAAATCTTCCCATAATAACTCTCCCTGCAGCCAGGTAATGCCACATTTATTTCTCCTACAGTGGATGTCATGAGGCACTTGATCCAGGATAGGCAGGAAAGAACTAACAATGGTGTTAACCTTTTCTCACAGTAAAATAACCTTTTTAAATGTGCATTATTTAAAATGGTGATATTAAAAGCCTGGCATCCCAGTGGAAGTAAATCTTCCCATAATAACTCTCCCTGCTGGACTCAGTTCCAAAGAAATGCTGCGTTTTCAGGAAAAGCTTGTCCAAAGGTTATTCTTTCTTTATGTGTCTGCCTAACTTATGGCTTTTGTCCATGTCCCTTCTCCATAAAAATTGTGGTGACAGGCTTTAACGGGGAGAGACCTGAATGCTCATTTTTGGAGCCCCTGCTGGGTTGGTCTTGGCCAGCTGTGATGTTCAAGGACAGTGTTGGGGTGCAAGCTGTAGGTTTTGGGAGAGCTCTATCTCTACGTGTGGTGATGTTTTACTGCTCCATATGTAAAGAGTTGATAGATAAGGTGCCAGTAGGTGGGGCTGAAGAATATCCTGGTTAGATCCCAGGTTTTACAGGTGCAGTAAGAGCACAGTGTACAGGCTTTGACTGTTCTTTATTTGTGGTGCTTAATGGTATAATATAACAATAATTCATTTTGTACCCCAACTTTCCAGCATGGCTGATGGGAGGTGCTGAGGTGCATGAGATGCAGGCTGGGCTTGGCTCGGCTCTCTGTGCAGCAGTGGGGGCATTTGGGGTTTGGATGCAGCACTGGCAGTGGGTGATGCTGCAGGTTCCCTGGGGAAGATGGCAATCCCCACTGCTGAACATGCCTGTGGCTGCCTGGGGAAGCTGTGCTGGGACTGGAAGAGAGAATTGCCGGTTGCTCCATGTATAAATCTGCGTTGAGAAAATAGCCCAGCCTCGCAGGCATGTTGCATGCTGCTGCCTTAATGTTGAGCTCTGGATATGCAGTAAACTGCAGGGCTTTGGCTTTCAGCATTATGAATGGGTGCTGTGCTATTTACAGCTGATTTCTAGTGCATCTTTCCTGTGGCAAGGGCAGACTCCAGTGCGGGGCCCCTCCTGTCCTGCTGCTACCTGGAGCATGTAACTGCCCATTGAGAAGCTGTGGGTGAAATGTGATCTTACTGGCACATTCTGGATAAAGCCTGAGTAACCATTACCATGTGTTGGAGAGCTCCTGCAATTGCTCTTCCCCTTGCATGTGTCCCCCCTGCTATGGGATGGGTCTTTATGCTTTCTGCGACAAGCTTTGGCTTGTCTTCTCGGTGGTGGAGGCAGCAGGTTGGATAGTATGGTTTTGTGGGATTAGTCCAGTCCATGGATGCCACTTGACCACCCTGGATCATGTGCCTTCATTGGACAGAGGCCATGCCCTTTCATATGTAAGATAATGGGATTTAAGGTCACATGGGTTTGAGCATCACCTTAACCAGCAAATGCTGGAGGCTCTCCTGGTTGCACTGTGCCTCTAGGCACAGCTCAACTCGTTGCCCTTGAAGGATCCCCATAGCATCCCCACCTGTTATGCATTCCAGAGAAAATTACCTTTAAAATAGATATTCACATCTAAGATCCAGAGGCATGGGCATCTGCAGCCTGTTAGGAGCAAAGGCCTGTTACTTCTCCAACCTCTCATCAGATTCATGTTTTGCAAGCGGATTTATAACCTTGCTGAAAAAGCTGACAAGACAAACTCCAGCCTCATTCAGTAACATCTTACTAAACTGAAGAAATCGCAAACCACTTTAAAAAATGAAAGTTAGGACTAAAGGTTTGAGTGCAAGTGACTAAAAGCTCAGAAGAGCATCATGAGGGAGAGAGGGGACCAGACTTGGGAAGCAGTGGAGCTCAGTGCCTTGAAGTGGTATAAGACTGAGGAATGGCACTGGAGATTAATTTATTACAAGGATAAAAGCAGATACCTAGAGACTGTGAAATAGGGAGGACTGAGTAAAAAGAAATGAGACTGAAACTAAGGCAGGCAGTAGATCTACTTGCTGTAGGAACTGGGAAAATGATCCAGGCAAGTGTGGTATAGCGCATGGCTGCTTTGTGGGGGAAGGGTGGCTGTATCTCCCCCACTTTCAGGACTAAATGAGTAATGGGAAACAGTCAAACCCAGAGTAAAGTGACTTAAGAAAGGGGAAGAGTACTGCCTGTGCTTCAGTCTGGGAACCTGAAAAGGCGGTAGGAGAGAGAGTCCTGAGTCAGCCTGAAAACTCCTGAGATCAGCTTTAAAATTAAAATTTGTATTTTTAGACACAATAACCTTGTGGGTTTTCATTTACTTCTTGGTTTCTGAGCGTTTAGGATGTGCTTGTTTCCTGTGGGTGCTCTTCTTTCAAACCACAAGGGGCAGGAACATGTAATTCCATTTTAAAGAAGATAATGCTCTTGTGCAATTTGGCAAATGCAGCATCTGGAGTTTGAAAGGCAGTAAATACCAGAATGTTGTAATTAATATCCAGGACTGGTTATACCATTTTTGATTTTGGCGTGCTGCTTAGGAAACAAAAGGCAGAGCAGTTAGATGGAGAAGTTCACCAAGAAGATGCTTAGTGACATGGAAAACCAAACCAGGGCTTAATCTTCTCCAAATATCAAAAGATGACTGTTCATGACATAAGTGAAGGGTCACCCATCAGCCTTGACTCCCCTGTGAGTGGCCTTGCCAAAAGACAAGCCTATTTACCGGCTCTTGGCCACCATGGACACATTGGTCAGCGTGTGGGAGCAAATGCAACCGTCAGAAGATTCACTGTGCTTTTAAGACATGCAAACTTCCAAGCAGTGCAGTCCTTAAACCACCAAATCCCAAGCTTTCATAGAATTGTTTAGGTTGGAAAAGACCTTTAAGATCATCAAGTCCAGCAGTTACCCTAACACTGCCATCCCACCACTCCTAAGCACCTCGTCTGCCTGGCTTTTAAATTCCTCCAGGGATGGAGACTCAACCCCTTCCCTGGGCAGCCCATTTCAATGCTTAACCACCCTTTCATTGAAAATATTTTTCCTAATGTCCAACCTAAACCTGCCCTGGCGTAACTTGAGGCCATTTCCCCTCATCCAATCGCCCATTACCTGGGAGAAGAGACCAACAACCTCCTTTCAGGCAGCTGTAGAGGGTGATAAGGTCTCCCCTCAGTGTCTTCTTCTCCAGGCTGAACAACTCCAGTTCCCTCAGCCATTCCACATAAGATTTGTGCTCCAGACCCCTCACCAGCTTTGTTGCTCTCCCCTGGACATGTTCCAGCAATGCAATGTCTTTCCTGTAGTGGGTGGCTATGGGCAGACATAATACCTACCTCACCCCCACACCTGAATGTGCATATATAGCCCTATAGCTCTGACTTGCCACCATGTGTCTGTACTCTGCCTTCCCCCTCCATGTTTCCCACTGTAGAGAAGCACTTGCACCCCATGCCTCTAGCAAAGCCGGCTGCAGCCCCCTCTGCAGAGCCCTCTTCCCCACCAGCAGATCCGCACTGCCACCCAGTTTGGTGTCACCTGCAAACTGAGGGTGCACTTGATCCCCTTTTTGCCTGATGTTTCCTTGCTCGGGGGGATGCTGCATTGAGGGGTAGTTTTTGGAGGGCTGCTTCAGGCTGATTGCAGTCTCTGCGTTCCTGCATTGGTGCTGTGCTGCCAGAATTACACTCCAAGAGGCTTTCTCCTGCTCAGAGGGAATGGTGTGAGCTTGTGGCAAGCTGCGACAGGAAAAGGCAAGTCTGGTGGAAGAGCTTTTAAGAGAAATCTGGCCACTAAAAGTGATGGAAGTTGTAGTAATCCCTTTCTTGCACTGTGGATTCCCCCAAGCTGAGCTAAGGGTCACAGGACGCAAGAGCAGAGACTGGGCTGCACGTCACCAAAAAGCTTCCA
The DNA here is from genome assembly GCF_000687185.1 of Egretta garzetta. Taxonomy (NCBI): domain Eukaryota; kingdom Metazoa; phylum Chordata; class Aves; order Pelecaniformes; family Ardeidae; genus Egretta; species Egretta garzetta. Next base: position 1,126,756 of record NW_009259586.1, read on the forward strand.
ATTCAGAGGTTTAGACTGAATAGGGATAAAGCCAGGACATTCTTCCTCACTTTTCTGATTTTTTCCTTGCCTGCTCGATAGCTCTTTGGTCATTGATGCTTTCTGAATGTCTTCTTTTGGGGATCAGGGGGGAAAAAACCAAGGATTTTTCCTTAGAATTTCCCTCCAGTTTTCTTCTGCCTGCAGGCAGGGCCAGGAGGCAGTGGCAGCAGTCTGCAGTCTTTCACAGACCGGTGCATTCATTTAGGGGGAAAAAAAAGCAGATTTTGAACCTGTCTGCGAGCCACAGCATAAAAAGACCTGTCCGATTAAGCCTTGAGTAAATATTTCAACAAAGGCCTAGCAACCATGAACACTCAGAGCAATTTTCTGGCTTTGGAAGAGCTCAGGCCCTTGTTTCAGGAGGCAAATGCCGTTCCTGCTGTGCAGCGGTGACAGGTAAGCTGGGGCCATGGGGCTGCAGCGTCCCACCACACGCGTGGGTGCCAGCGCGCCCGTACGTGCTGGCATGTGGGGTAGCAGCTGATTCCTCACAGGAATGTTCATTTCCCCCCCCCCAAAAGCTTTGAATGCTAATTCTACATTTGCAACAGTGGCGTAAATGATAAATTTGTGGAATGTTAACTGTTTTCAAAAAAAAAATAAAAATGAATGCTTAAGCAGCTGAACTAATTCTTCCATTCAGGTCAGATTCATCAAATTATTTCCTAGCCCATTCCCCTTCACATGAGGGGAAAAACAAAATTTAAGAAAGTCAGAATGCTTCATTTCAACTTTTCCCAGAGTATTTTGTTTCAAACTGACATTTCTGTTTGAGATGTCACCTCCAAATAGCTTTAACACAAGAATGAAATGCTGCAGTTCAGGTGAAACAAAAGTTTTGGTGTATACAGCACGAAGGGCCTTTTTCTTCTCATTCAACCAGTGAACTGAAAAATTAATGAGTCACTAATTAACATCACTCTGGCATTGACTAATTTGTGTCCAAGAAAGCAGATGATGGGGCGCAGTGATGGGAAGGGGAGGTCGGATGGCCTGCCTTGGCCAGTGCCAGCGGGAGCAGAAGGGGGAGTGGGATGGAGGCACCCGTGGGCTGGCAGGGTGGCAAAGGGGCCAGGAGATTTTTGGAGGGTGCCTGGAGATGAATTAGCTGGTGTGGCTGCTTCTGGCCTTGTCCTCTGCCTTTGCAGGCATTTGGCTTTCCTGCAGTATTGAAGGAGGTAGAGGCACCAAAGGGTGAGGGTGAGATTAGGAATCTGGGCTCTTAAAATGAGCATGAGTGGGGTTTTTCTGCAAGCTCATGGGCAGGGTGAGAGCAGCAGTCTCCCAATACAGTGAGGCATTTCTTATTTGGTTGCAGAAATGCTCGTGGCTCAGGGTCTGGGACGCATGTCATTCTGGAGAGGACATCCCGCAGCCTGGGCTAATAGCCATTTGGCAAAGGGGTCCCCCAGATCTGGAAGGAAGGAGGTTTGAGCTGGAGAGGTCAGTGCTGGGCTCGGCACTGGCACTGAGATGCAAGCATCCCCTTGCAGGACGGTTGGTGAAATGCTGGCCATGCTCGCCCTGATCCCCCGGAAGGTCCCAGGCTTGTGGGCTGACCCTGCCCGGTCCCTCCTCAGTGCATTCGGTTGCTCATCACAGCACTAAAACCGCACTGAATTCCTCTGCCATTCCCCCAGGAACAGTTTTGCCCCCATCTCCTTGAAGCTCACCGTGTGTGTCCGGGCATGCCTCCGGGCTGCAATTAGACTCTGTAATCACAGGGGCAGAGACGTCTGCAGGGGACCTACCACAGAGGCTGCCGTGTCCTGGGTGTGGGGGGCGGGCCCCGGGG
>NW_009259586.1:1128651-1130309 GCF_000687185.1 Egretta garzetta
CCCGGGGGGCGGAGACGTCTGCGGGGCCCCTACCACAGAGGCTGCCGTGTCCTGGATGTGGGGGACGGTCCCAGGAGTGATGAATCATCTGGTGCCTGGTGATTATTTTAGCTTCTCCCTGATGTGGCAGCAGTCCTTGGGCAAAAACGGGAATTATCTTCCGAGGCTGCCCCTTGTTTATCCCGTGCATGGTGTAATTTTTGTGCAAGAGGCAAAATGACTCTGTCAAGACTATGAGGGAAGCCTGGGATGGTGGTGAAGCAAGCCCCAGGCTCCCAAGTGTGTGGTGTGTTCCCTTCCTCCTGGGGAAGGGGAAGAAAATAAAAACTTTTTTTTCACAAGAGGGCACTGTCAACCCCCCCAGCCCATCCCTCCTGCTGCGGGTGCCGGGGTCCTGCTGGCTGTCACCCTCGCAAGCTTGGGTCTGCCGGGGTTCCTGGAGTTTATCCCTTGCAAGCAAAGATACAGACAAGGAACTCTGCAGCTTTTGTACGCGAGTGTCAGGGAGTATTTTGTCAACATTTATTCACTGTTTGGCTTGGAAGTGTTAGTGACAGTGCAGAGCTGCTGCTGATTAAAGCAGCAGACAGACGTACTTAACGCCATCAAGATGCACCACGGCTGGTGGGACGAGGGAGTCTCCCTGGCGAAGGGTAATTAGCATGTTCCTCGCAAATGCGAGCGGTGCCGTAGCGCTCGGAAGTGCCACCGGGAGGACTGCATTATTTATCACATCAATCTTCCTTCCTATACACATAACTCACTCCTTAAGAACATGACATCTTATATTAATTGTGGGAATAGCTTGCTGGTGGGATGGCGCGTTTAACGCGGCAGGTTAGTCTGCCAAGGGCAGAGGTTTGGGTGGGCTCTGGAGTGGAGCTCCTCACTCAGCCACGGTGGGGACGTGGGGGGCCTGGTGCTCTGTGGGGGCACCAGCAAATCCAGCAGCAGCGTTGCTGTGCTTGTCCCCCCTTGCATGGCTGCAAGCTCTCAGCGGTGTATTTATGATTTGTCACTTGTGCATGCAAAAAAAGGGAAAAGAGGAAGGGTTGGTCCTTCATTTTACACCAGATGAGCAACCCCAGAGCTGCCTTCCTTCTGGGAAGAGGGGAAAAAAGCTGTGGTTTGGCCCTTGTAGGTGCAGCAGCTGCCTGGCCAGAGCTGGCACAAGGGAGGGACCAAGCTGGGTCCCATCCCCATCCATACCACGTGTGTTGGGTTGTCCTGGCCAGACAGAGAAGTAGTCCAGGGAAAAGACGCTTTTGCTGGTGGTGTGTGCTGGGTGCTGTGCAGAGGGCTGCTTTGCAGGGAAGGTGTGCGGGAAGGTGGGTCTGGGGTTGGGCTCCCAAGGGAGCCCCCAGGCTGTGAAGTTTCAATTGTGTGTGTTGAGGATTTAGCCTAGAAAACACATTATGTTGGGGTTTTTGCAGTGTTTTCCGTGTGAGCTAAAACATTGCAAGGATCTGACTGCAAAAATATTTTTTTTTTCAGCTGCAAATATTGCAGAGTTGCCATTTCAAAAAAATGTCCAAATGAGTGCAAGTGCTTGCCATGCCTTTGCAGTTCCAGCATGCTCACACCTGCATGCATACGTGTCCCCAGCCCCTGGTGCTTGGGCTGCTTTCCCTGACAGGACACTCCTGCTTATTTGCTCT
>NW_009259586.1:1130422-1135143 GCF_000687185.1 Egretta garzetta
CTTCGATTCTAGATATTTTGCTTTTTTTTTTTTTTTTTTTTATTTGAGGCATTTAAAACTCATGTGAACTAATTTACACCAGCTGCATGGGTTACAATATTTGGTCTTTTTTGAGTTACATGATGACATTGTTAATTAATGTTCTGGTAGTTAATGATCTGGATCAATAATAGAACAAAAAGAAGTGGCCAAAAATATAAATCATGTAACACTAATACTGTCAGGTCGGGAAACTCTGCCATTGATTTTAGCTTGAAGTGCCATCAGTCTGTCTACATCGGCAGTGTAGATAACAGGCAGCATGTTTGGGAAATGTTTTTTTATATAAAAAGCACATAATGGAAGTTTCCCTCCTTTAAACTTGAACCTCCAATATTTTTTTTTTTATTTCCAAATATCAGGTCTCCCCGCAGCCTTCTCTTCTCCAGGCTGAACAAGCCCAACTCTCTCAGCCTGTCCCATAAGAGAGGTGCTCCAGCCCTTGGATCATTTTAGTAGCCCTCCTCTGGACCCGCTCCCAACAGTTCCATGTCCTTGTGCTGAGGGCTCCAGAGCTGGATGCAGTACTCCAGGTTAGGTCTCACCAGAGCCGAGGGGCAGAATCCCCTCCCTCGACCTGCTGGCCACGATTCTCTTGATGGCGCACCACCAGCACCCCCAGGTCCCTCTCGGCAGGGCTGCTCTTGATCCTTTTTTCCCCCAGCCTGTATTGATACTGGGGTTTACCCCAACCCAGGTGCAGAACCTTGCACTTAGCCTTGTTGAACCTCATGGGGTTCACACAGGCCCACCTTTCCAGCCTGTCCATAGGGAGGAATATGCCTCCATAATCATTGTACCATGCTTGGTATCGCTGGAGGGCAGAGTTAAGGTGGTTTGGAAGTTTAATTACATATTTTTGCATTTGATTCTCTTTGGAATCTTTAAAGTGATGCCTTATGTCTAAAGTTCTGGCTTCACTTGATGTCTCGGTTCGGAACAGTTACAGTATTCTTCTGTTAGGTTGGATCTGTAAACTCCTGGCCCATATTTAATTGATGGAAACAGGGTCAGTGTGTATGTGCTTTGCTTTGCCTGGGCTTCAATTAAGCATTTCGAGGTTTTGAATTTTAAATTCCTTTGTTCCCCACGCCTTACAGAGTGCTGCTTGTGCTTGGGGGAGCAGCTGATAACGCCTGCCTTGCACAACCAGTGCCTGTGCTGGATGGAGCAGAGGTGGGAAATGGTTCTCCATAAAACACAGTAAGAGCTTCCGTCAAAAGACATAAGTGTCATCGGAATGGCCCACTACACCTGAACTCTGCATGCACCTGTAAGAGGCTCTTGGATGAGTTTCTGATTGGTTTTTGTGTAGGGTTTGGTACGAGAAATTGTGCTTTGTGGGCAGGAAAGCTGATGTCTCTTAAAAGCAGCTGTGCCAGCAAAACCCAAAGGAATGCTTTCCAGGGAGGCATTGCGGGACTGGGCCTGCAGGGCACAGACCTTCATCCTTTTCCTTCGATAACAGGACCTGGGGGGCTGCCGGGGATGCTCAGTGCTGCACTGCCTGCCGTGACACAGATATCTGGACAAGGGATCTGTGTGGGTGGGCACTGGTGGTGGCAGCAGTCAGGTCCCCCAGCAGCCCCCACTTCTCAGGGGGAGCCAGGTAGTGCCAGGCACTGCTAAAATCCTGAATTAATCTGACCCTTTGCTGCAAAGGCACCTGATGCTGCTCTTCTCCATTCTGTTCCAGCACATGTAGAGGAGAGCTGACCCCAGGGTGGGGGGACCCAAACCTGGCTCAGCAGCTTCAAGATACAGCAAGACCAGGCTCGGGGAAGGCAGGGAGCTGCTTTCTCTGGGGTAAGCCCACCAGCATGGGTCCCTGCCAAGCAGCCTGGTAGCTGATGGGAGGATCGGGGCTACGTGAGCTGCAACAGCCCCGTTAGCTCGGCTGGCAGCTGTTTCCATGCTCAGTTTGCAGGTTCAAGCCCTGCTGGTGATAAAAGTCGCAGTACGCTGGAGAGGTTCTGTGCAGAGCCTCTGTGCTACCGAAGCCCCCGGGGAGACAACCACTTATGCACAGGGAGGACATACTTCAATGCCTAATTGCTATCAGAATTAAATATGTTTGAGGATCTCTGCTCCCAGTAGCACTAAGCATGAATGCCTCCTTGTCCTGCCTCCAGAACCGGTGGCTCTGGCACGCTGGCTTGGGGTAGCAGAGCTCTCAGCCTCGGTGAGCACTGTGCAGGGATGAAGGGTGATACTTAGGGCACAGCACTGGCTAGCAAAGGCCATCCTGCACCCCTGCCCCATCTCAGCTGCCCACTGCTCCTGGTGCTTCATCACCACCGGTGAATTCCTTGGCACAGCTTGCAGCCATCTTAAGCAAGCAATTCCATGAGCAGAAGAGTTTGCAGAAAGGCTCTTGATAAAACTTCCAGCCATGCCTGTAGAGCTGAAGGTGTGTGTGCAAGCTGGGGATTGTCCCTGTGTCCCTCCTGGATGTCAGAAGTAAATAACAGTCCAGCCAGCTTTAAACTGCAGATTCCCATGTAAAATGAGATTCTCTAGATTGCACTGTATTTGGTTAATTAAGCTGAGCTAGTCTTAGAAAGCCCTTCGTGTTCTCACCCAGGGCTGTGTGCACAGGTTAACTTTTCAGCTGTGAGCTGCCGAGGTGCTTTGGTGGTGTGTGTGCAGAGAGGTGCTGCCATGGCTGAGGGCTGTGTGCAGGTCCCCCCCTGTCTGGCATCCCAGGGCAGGAGATGGAGCACAGGCAGGCTCCAAATGACCTGCACAGTCCTGGGGGTCTGGTGGAAGTGTGGGTGGGATTGCCTTTTAACCTTAAACACATTCAAATTTATAAGGGGAATGTGGTTTCCTAGCAGTACAAAAAAACCCAACAAACCCAACAACACACCAACCAACCAAATCCCAAGTGAAAATGATTTTGTGCTAAAGACAGTGTTGGGCAGATGCCTACCGTGCCCTTGGGCAAGAGAAGTAACGGCCTCTCTAGTGCCCTGTGATGGATGCGTCCCCCAATCACACAGCAGTACCTGGATGGGGAACCTGTTGGGTTTCTTGTACCTGGCAATGAAAATGTCTTGCAAAGGTGGTGCTGCAGAGGTGGGAGAGCGATGGGGGAAAGCAGCACATGGACAGTCCAGTCTGAGTGTGGGTGACAGCTTCTGAGCTGACACATGGATGCTTTAGGTAATGCTTTGTGAACCTGTGCTGGGGCCACGTGGTCATGGCAGGGCTAACCCAGTGCTGTGCTGTGAACTGGCTTGGGGTGGAGGATTTGGCCTTGACTCCTGGTCAGGTTGCAGAAAAAATCTCTCCTTGCAGCACCAAACCATATGAAGGCACTGATTTGGATACCTGCAGAAGTGGCTGCTAATTCATGCTTCATGGGTGGTTTCCAGTTGGTCACGCTGGAGTGCTGTGTACAGTTCTGGTCCCCACTATACAAAAAAGCTGTGGGCAGGCTGGAGGGGTTCCAGAGCAGGGCCACCAAAATGATCCAAGGGCTGGAAAGCCTCTCTTAGCCATGGGCCATCTTAGGATGGGCTGAGAGAGCTGAGTTTGTTCAGCCTTGAGCAAAGGAGGCTCAGAGGGGATCTCATCACTGTGTACCAGTATTTAAAGGATGGCTACAAAGAAGATGGAGACTCCCTGTTCACAAGGGAAAAGATGAGGGGTAATGGGTACAAGTTAATCCTGAGAAAATTCTGACTGAACATGAGGGAAATGTTTCCCAGTGAGAACAGTCAATCATTGGAATAATCTCCCCAGAGAGTGATGACTCCATCACATTGGACACTTTCAAGATGCAGCTGGACAAGGTGCTAGGCCATCTTGTCTAGTCTGTGCTCTTGCCTAGGAAGGTTGGACCAGATGATCCTTGAGGCCCCTTCCAATCTGGGATTCTATGGTTCTATGATATTGAAGGGACGTACACAGTGCCTGGGGCAGTAGCTCAGCTCCAGGTTGGTTGCAGGCAGTACTATGTCCCTGGTTGTGGTTGCAGCAAACTTCCACTGTGCCCTTTCTCCTGCCTGCTCCTTCCATGTGCTCTCAGTTCATTGAACGCTCCAGAGGGGTTGAGGTATTAGGGCTGAAAAACAAGAAACAAAGTCAAGATTGCAGAAATCACCTTGATGGGAAGAACAGGAAGAACTGGGTAGGTGAGCTAGCTCATTAATTAACTGGTTCCCTAATTAGCTTTCAGGGGAGCCTGGGACTGCTATTTTTGAAATGCATGTACAAAAATAAATGGCCGCTTGGAACAAATGCCCGTGGCCCACTCGTGGCTCCAGCCAGATGTATGTGTGTGCCGCATGTGCAGCGTTGCTCTGGTGGCAGCTGGTAAGCGTGGTGTCAGATGAAACCCAGGCAGGGGACAACCTCTGCAGGAGCAGCTCCCATACGGTACCTCTTCTTCATGGCTGCAAACAGCCTTGCTTCTCTCCCCCCTGGGGGTAGCACTCTTGTGCTTACAAGCCCCAAAGCTCCCAAATTTGGGTGAAAAGATAGGGCAGACATGCACCCTTGCTGGTGAAAGCTGCTTCCCTGCTGCAAGCCTAGTTTTCATTCAGCCTCTGCAGCTCTTTTGGATTTTCTTGCATGGCTTAAGGCATTTTTGGATAACGTGGGGCTGGGGCTGGTGGAGTTGGTCTGGCAGTTGCGCTCAACATCTCATTACCAGGTACTAAATGACAGTGGAGCGT
>NW_009259586.1:1135173-1162736 GCF_000687185.1 Egretta garzetta
CGCCGAGCCGTCACCCAGCGGCTTGCTGAGCCGCCCCTTCCCCTCTGCAAATATTTATGCTTTAAGCTTTCTCGCTTAAAGGCCTAATTGGAGTCTAGGTGAGCCAGCACACTAGAAGAGACCCTAATAGAGACATTGCAGTGCTATTAGCACAGATGGCTGTCATATGTATGCAAATGAGGAGCAAATTGAATTTGGTGTCCCCTCTCACCAGCTGTCCTATCAGCACTGGCTTCTGCAGCAGCAAAAGACACTGCCACCGCTCTGCTAATCTGTCATCGCAGATTAATTACAACTAACACATTAATCATCATTTGTTTCCTGGTACAAAGGAAGTATCTTGTTCTTTCAAGTGCATTCTGGTGGGATGGGGTGCTCCAACCTGGGAAAAGAAAAGAGAAGGGGAATGAGGGCCAGGCAGCTTCATTAGTGCCAGTGCCCGGGGCTGGGGCTGCAGGAGCCTCACTGGGGCTCGCGTGCTCCTTCTGGCAAGCCAGACCCCGGCGGGGGGACCGGGAGCCCCAGCCGCCTGTCGGGAACTCCTGGGACATCCACTTTGCTCCATGATCCTGCCCGGGACACATGTTTCTCTGCTTGGCTTTGTCCCAAAGTGATGGTGTCACTCCTTTCCCAAGCTGGCAGCTTCCAAGGGGGTCGTTAGTGTTAGCACAGACCTTAGCTGCTCCCTGATAAAGCGGCTGTAATGGGTGTGTTGGGCCAAGGAGGCCCTTGGGGATGCTGCCACCCTTCAGGCAATGGCACTTTTACTGCTGCCTTGAGTGGGAAGAGAAGCAGTCATTTCAGTCTCACCGCTAATTTTGACGTCTTGATGAAAAGCGAAATAATTCCTTCAGATTTTTTTTCAAGTGAAAATGTTGCAGCTGCAATGTTTTACAGACCTCTAGAGTTAGGTCCCGCTATGATTTTGGATAGAAATCCATTCTCTGACTTTTCTGTTGTGTTTTGCGCTGTTGGAGTAGCCCATAGTTCTTAGTTCTCCATTAGCTTAGCATTTGGACTGTTGCCTCTGCTCCACGTGTGGTCTCTAATGCCATGATCTGAAGCGTATCGATGACAAGTGTTAATGATGTCTATTTAATCAGTCTGTAGAAGCTCAAATCTCTTGTATCCCAGGGGCTGGAGGGATGCTGAAGGAGCCAGGGTGTACAACTTCCAGCAGCTTGGCCCAGCCAGGGGCTCCCTTACAGCAGTAACTGAGCCAAACAAGCTTTTTCAGCCATCCTGGAACTGTTTCACATGTACTTCTGATGCCTAAAATTATTCCTCTTGCTGGGCTGCTCCACTGCGTCACTGTCCAGGACTTACTGTCCCCTTTTCAGTGCATCTCCCCATAACCCAGACGGGGTTACCGCTGTTTTGAAGGTATTTAATGAAAGCCTAGGGATTGCATCACCTCATCTCTTAACCTGGTCCTGTAATAGCACAGAGACCTGGTTATTGCTCTGCATGTCCTGTGCTCTAAGAGCCACCCAAGCATCCCCATCCTGGAGAGGACTTCTGCTTATTTTGGGGCCATGAAGCTGCTGCTGTTAAGGCAGGAAGAAGGAATTGGCACCTTCACACCTCACAGCAACACTCGCTATATTCTTTGCCTTTTCGATAGCATTTATGTTAAGTTTGGAAGAAATAACCCTAGCACGATTCTGCAGTGGAGATAGTCTGTCAAGGTTATAAACCCAAGCACAGAGCAATTCCCAGACAAGAAAACCCAGGAAGGTGGGGCTGCAGCTGGGGGAGTGGGTCAGGAACTTGTGAGTAATAACCATTACCGAAGTGTAATTATTCCTAACCAGGCATAACCACCAGCAGAAGGTCAAAGACACGGGACACAATCACCCTTTCCATTCATCTGGCGTGAGCCGTGTAACCTTCAGAAGGAAGCAAAAGCCACTCCTGTGATTACCTGTGAGAAGGGTTAGTGAAGGAAGGAAATATCTGCAGGCTTTGGCAGCAGAAATAGATGGAACATATGCTTTTATTTTGTTCTAGACTTTAACATTTTGTTCAGTTTCTCTCACATGTATTTGATCTGATGTCTCCATCCTGAAGTCATCAGAAATTGCATTTTCTGCTGTTCTGGTTGGCGTGCCTTGTTCCTAGGGAGCCTGAGCTGGTCTGGTCTGGATGGCAAGGGATGGGAGAAGGAGCTGTGCGAGGGAAATTGCTGGTAGCTGGAGAAAGCAAGCCCAGAGCCTCAGTAGCTCTGCGCTTTAATAACAGTTTTATGGGAAAGCTGAAGAAAAATGTAGCTTTTCCAAGAGATTGAAAATTCTAATATCTAAACTTCTTTTATTTTGCTGAAAATTTTCCATAGTACCTAAAATACAAAGTTTTGGGTTGAACACTGAAAATGTATTTTTGTTTTCCCAAAGCACAGCAATCTCTCTTGTGCCAGACCAATTTCCTATCATTTGCTCCCCAGAATGTTTTGTGTCCCAGTGCCATTTTGGCCTGAGGCTCTGGCTGCCCCAGTCCTGATGGTGAATCCCGAGAGCCCTGTGCTGCGCTGCTGGGTCGGGCAGAGCAAAGGGGCCCATGGCAGGGGGAACCTGGCCAAGGCTTGGGGATGGGTATGTTTCCAGTCCTTATCAGGCAATGCAGATTAATGTGCTTCTGAATGCTTCTTGACTAGGTTAACGATGTGTTTTGTGGTGGATTGGCCAGCAATGGAGAGTTTGAGATTGATTTCTGGTCAGGGTACAGAAAATAAGTTTTTTCCCTTGCATAAAGTGCTCATCTTATCGATGCCAGGATGACCGGGGCAGCCCGTTTCTGCCCCTGACACAGGCAAGCAGTGCCTGGCTGTGCCATGGAGTGAAGGAGGGGGCAAAAAGCTGCTTGATGTGGGATGGGTGCCCCAATCTGCGTCTGATTCCTACTGCTGGCCCACCAAAATGTGAACGCTCATATCGTTGTGGGGTCACCAAGAGTGATCTGTGGGGCAATGTGGCCCTGCCTGTGGTGCATGCAATGAAAAAGGAGCAGCAAATGCACAGAATGGTTCAGCACGTCGCAATTTTGTCTTTGAGGGTACTCTATGCACATGGTTGCAGCAGTTTCTTGGTACCTTGAAGATTGCAGTGTTCTGCTATTAAACTTGACACAGACATTGACATTTCTTTAGAGGCTGTGTTTAACTCCAAATTTTTATTAATTTTCAGAGAAGTCACCCTCAGAGGGATGGCTTCTGTGGTTAAAACCTGCAGCCCGTGTAAAGGCAACTGAGGCATAACTGCACTTCAGGACCTCTGTAATAAGCAACTGTGTCCTGTGCCCATGTCCAGGTTGGATCTGTGCAACAAGGAAACCTCAGACCTGTCTGGCAGCTTCGAGCATCATCTCCCGGTGTGCCTGTCTGCCAGCCGCCAGCTCCTGTGTTACCTGTGCCCGTGTTCAGGCTGGTCATCCAGTTTCTTGCAGATGACTGATAATGGGAAACCTCCACCCAGAGCAGGATGATGGGAACCACATCAGTCACTTTGTCCTTAACGAAAGAAGCGCTTGTCACCAGTCAGCGTGTTTACTTCTGTAAGGCTGAGCTATTTATCTCTGCAGGGTCCTCCAGCTGATAAAGTACTGCCACATCATGTGAAACCCATGCAAGCATAAATCAAAAGGATGAGATGTACAGCAGGCAGGGGATGCCTTTGAACAGCCAAAGTGGGTGCTTCCAATAGGTTTCTTGCACAAGAGACTACAGTTTAGGCTGATGCGACTGCTGCAAGTAAACTGTCAGCCTTTGCCTGCTCCCTGGACAGGGCTGTCCTCCAACCTGCCCGGTGTTTTCCCTGGTCATGGCGTGGAAGCTCAGATATTCCTTCTGCCTGATGGTCCGTACACAGCCTGGGTTTGAAGCTGGCTGAAGTTGTGTTTCTGTTAACTTCAGTCTTTGCACCCAGACCCTAATTCGTGCTGGGCCAGCAGGACAGAGGTGTGGGGAGGATGTCTGGGGTGAGGGCAGAATTTTGGAATGCCCCTGGAGTTTGTATACACTGTGCTGAGGTTTTCTGTGGGCAGAAAGGCTTTTGGGGCTTCATGCTTCAAAGGATCTTTGAATAGTTGTGCTCAATACCCTGTAAGCTGTGGGAAGAGTTATGTTAAAAGTGTCCCTTTTTCAGTCAAATATGTGTCTAGACAGCAAACTCTTAGTCGTGGCTGAAATGTTTCCCTCCTGGCCTCATAAAAACATACCATCACCTTTACAGCATCATGCTTCTGTAGAAAAACGCCTTCTGCTCTGGAGTTACAAGAAGCACCTGAGCATCACAGCGAGTGGAAAAACAGAGAGAGGGGAAGAAATTGCCCGGTTTTCCAGGGAAGTTTTGGGCAGCACATGGGGCATCATCAGCTTTTACCAAAGGAGGTCTTCCAGAACTTCCAGCTTGTTCTTTACAGTCACCCAGATTTCTTGTAAGAGCATCCCCTTCTTTCCAGAAGAGAGGGCAGGTACCCGATTCCTCTCTACAGTTGTGCCTTTGCAGCAATCTGGAGCTCCAGCAAAGCCCCCGGCAGACCTGCCTTCACCCTGCTACCGAGCCATCGTGGCAGGGAGAGAGCTGTTTAACCTTCATTGCTCCCTGCCTTTGTTTGTGTGGGCAAAGAGATGCAAAATGCACCCCAGCAAGGGGCTGCAGTGGGCAACACCCACGGCACGCAGCTTTCCAGAGGACAAGTTTATTGCAGCAGGCATCGGCAGCACCCCGTCTTTGTCTGAAAGGTGGCCTTGGTGCTTCATTTGCATTCCAGTCGCGACACCGGGGCCGCTTTTACCGCTCAAAATATATTTGGATGCAAACACGCGTACAAGTTGCCACCACTGGTGCCCAAGCCCTGCTGTCTGGATAAACAAAAATCTATTTTTGGATCAAAGTCCCCCTGCGTCTGCTGTGCGCGCGCCTGTTTGTAAGCGAACAAGGCATTGAGGAGAGCAGGCTGTAAATTCAAGGCAGAGGCTTTTCAGTGATCCCCCAGCAGTGCCTGGATGCTGCCCAAATCTCTGCTAATTGGTCCTGGGAGACCCCTCCCATTCACTGCACCCTCATCAGTTTTCTGAGCCCAAGGGGGGATAAAATCCCTAGATGGTGTGCGTGGGGGGCAGCACTTTGTATGCACATAAAAACGTCGTAGCTTTGGATATCAGCTAGCACCTCATATAACTAAAGAGCCCACCCAGTGTTGACACCACCTGGAATGCCCAGTTTGCCCCAGCACAGACAAAAAGATGGGACTTATCCCTCAGGCTGGGTTGTGCCCAGCATTTTCCTGGCCGAGCTGGAAAGGGGGAGCAGGTGGGAGGAATTGAAGCTGGCCCAGGGTATTTTTGACAGCGGGTAATAAAGGATTACAGTTTGAAAGACTGAGATTCGGGGCTTTCATGCTGTTAGCATAATAATGAACTGCCAGCCCCAAGGTGGGCGAGATGACCTGGAAGTCTGGTCTTCAGGAAGCGATATCAATCACCCCCGAGCTCCTCGGCCCCGTCCCTCATTTGCCACAAAGGCAATGGTTCTGGCCAGCAGCGCTGGGGGAGGCAGCAGGAGAAGGTTTCCCTCTGGATTTAGCTCCTGCTCTAGCCTCAGGAGCAGCAGCCAGCCAAAACCAGGCAGCTTCGATCCGATGAATGTTGGCACTGAAGGTCTTCTGCCAGCTGCTTCTTCCCATGAGCAACATGATTCGGGCTCCCATGCGCTGTCCCAACACCATCTCTCCTTTCTCTGCCCAGTGCTTGATGAGGTTCTGGTTGGCTTCTCGTATGGGTTTGTGTCAGCTGAGTCCATCTCTGCCTTGTTTATTTGCTTTCTACCCATTTGTCGCTTATCCAAACTTTGCTAGCAGAAGTGACCCCACTTACAGCAAGTGCTGGAGACAGGGACTGTGCAAACAGCTGATTTTTCATTTCATGGGATAACCCTCTTCCCAAGATAAGATTCATTCGGGTTTTATGTTAAATTAACTTGCTTTCCACAAGAAAACTGTAAATATATGTTTTTATGGGGTTTTTTTTGGGTCAGGAAAACATTTCACTTGTCTCAGAATGCAGCGCTTGATTGTTTTTTGTTTCCCCCTTTTTAATTATTAAATGTGGTTATGTTTTGAAATGGAGCTTTGTTTCCAAATGAAATGTCAGAAATTTTTGCTTGAAAATATCAAGGAAGCAGTGTTTTGATGTCTCCTTTTTTTCCCTGATTTTGTTGCCAAACACCCTAATTAATTTAGCATGAGTTTGCTATTAGTTCCAATCAATTGTAATTCTTCTTAAAAAAAAAAAAAAAAGTAATGCTTTCCCTTGAAAGTACCAAACCTGTTGTCTGAGAGTGGAGGGCTGTTTGGTAATGCATGCATCAACCTACTGTGGGTGCTGTATGGGCACAAGGGCAAATCTGCATTGCTGCAAAGAGCCCAGAGCAGATGGGGAAAGCAAGGGTTGCTTTTCCAGTGGTACAGCAGGGAGCAGAGGGTGAAAAGCAGCCAAGGAAGTTTGTAGCAGAGCAGGATTTTGAGTGTCCTCCTCTGGCAGCACGGAGCAGTTTATAGAATATGGAAATCAGAGTTGTAAATATGAAAACTCTTATTTCTAACCTGGCAACAACAGTTTCGGGCAAATCACAGAGATCTTACCAAGACCCCAGGAAGTATCTGGAAATGTTCCCACAACATAAATACACTTGACATCTGCCATTGAACAGTCTGGTGTGTGAAATGGAGCAGAATTCAATGGATTTTGTATCTGTGTTCTGCTTTGTGATGGTCTAAGTTCACTTGCTGTGTTCTTCCAATTCTTTAATGCATTTTGTGCACCTTGGCTCCAGCTGGTGCTACAGTGACCTGGTGTCCGAGGAAAGGTGTTGTTGCCACAAGGGCTGGGATGGGGAGTTTTGGCAAGGCTGCTGGATGCTGCCAAACTGCGTGGTCCCTGCTTCCTCCCAGCATGACAAACAGCTTCTCCAAAGCCTCACAGGAACTTCGACGTGCCCCGGCCAGGGAGTTGGGGGTATGTGGCTCCTTCCTACGCGGGTTTAAAAGGGCATTCCCAGAGCCTCCTCTCAGCCTTTAAGCTTGAGGTTTAGCAGGTTTTCAGTTGTCTGTTATTGTCTTGTTTGTGCTCTTTGTGCCTACCACCTGACATGTAGAGAATGTGCTTTGAAGGACAACTAAGTTATCCTGATCGTGATAATAGTCATAATAAATTACACAAGCCATGGGAATCACTCCCAAAGACCCTGCGGGAGCTGGGTGCCCATGTTTTGTTTTGGCCAGACCTTCAGTTCATAGCTGTTACCCTCGAGGTTTTGGTGCTTTGCATGTCCTCCTTCCACGGGACTGTGTGGGATGGAGGCAGAAGCTTGGTGTGGGCAGATGCTTTGCCCATGAGCTTCAGCCTCACTGCCCCAGCAGCTCCCAGGGAAGAGCCACCAGGTCCCCAGCAGCTGCTGTGTGGGTGGCAGAGACAGGACCCAAGGGCTATGGAGAAACCTGGGTGGTGTGAGCAAGGCTTGGCCACTGGTTTTTGCAGGAGCTGGCTGGAGATGGGTGAAGTTCATCCTTCTGGAAAGGCTCAGCGACAGACCCAAACATCGCTTCCACCCCACTTACAGCTGCCTGTGAATGACATGTGAAACCAGCCAGCTTGGGTTTTTCTACTTTCAGCAAGTGCAGAAACTAAATAAATGGACTAAATAACAGAGCAGCATTGCCAATTGAAGTGACTGAGAATTGTGAGCTGGGGAAAAAAAGAACCCACATTTAAAAAATCATGTTATTTTGGGGAAACTGATAACACAAGATTTCCATTTGCCTCTTGTCTTTTGAGCCCGTTCAGCTTGGCTTTTTTTGTTCAACCTGGCCAGAAACCTATTATTTTGTTTAAATGAAAGATGATCCTGATACATGGCTGCAGAAGTGGTTGAAAAGCAATCCTGCCAGCTTGCGCAGAAGAATTGCAACACTGGGGAAGAGCAGCTTAGAAGTTAAAAATTCTTTCTCATCTAATAACCCAAAGTTGTTATTAAGTACCCGCAGGTAAGAGGGAAGCAGTACACAGCTCTGGCTTCAGAAGCGACTCTTGAATAGGAATGCTTTTACCATAAAACTTTGCATATTCTGTAATTCCTGCTTTGTGCACAGAAACCTCATTAAACCCTGGTCAGCTACCTGTCAGACTTGTTATTTGCTACAGGCTCCTGCCTTGCTGGGACAATTTCAGGAAGCATTTGCCGGGCGACTGGTTTACTACATCAAGGCGTATGCTCTGGGCAAGGTTTGGTCTCTGTGGTGGGCGGGTGTAAGCGAGAAAGAGGAGTGAAAGAGATGTGACTTGTCTTGTGGAAGCAGAGTCAAGTCTGGATAAAAGGCAGCAGAGGATAAACGAAAACACTTGACTCTCCTGCTCTGGGTTTCCTAGGAGTATTTTCTTTTAATTGAGTGGACCGTTGTTTGCTGAGCATAACCTCTTGCTTCCCCTTGTAAGTGTGCTACCCACTTTAATTAAGAGGGATGAAAATGGAATATCTCATCTTGCAGAGGGGGTAGGAAGGGACGCAGCTGAGGCCACTCTCCCATGTACAGTGCCGCACAGCTTGACATAATCAACTGTCATCATTCAAACTCACTTTGCAGCGTAATACGGGGTGGGCAGCAGTTGCATTGACTTAAAATAGCCCAAGGATGGCAATTACTACGAGGCAGGGTTCCTCTGGGCTGCACAAGCCTGGATCAGGTTGTACCCTGGCTCTTGGATGCAGAATGACCCGACGCCTTTTTGGTGCACTCTGCCTGGGCCACAGATTCCTTGAGAAAGCCAACACGGGTCCAGGCACCAGCTCAGGGCTGTGCAGCTGCAAATGGGAATGTTTGCCACCTGCCTCGTTGGGGCAACTGAGCGATGAGTTGAAAAGCAGAGGTGAGAGGAGATGCAAGCTTTAATACTTAAATAAGGAGGATGCTGCCCATCCTGTACTGGGATGAAACCCCTGGAACAAGGGGTGCCAAAGGGGTGGGGAACAAACACTGAGACCAGGGCACGTGTGAGTCCTACAGGCATTTGCAGCGGCGTGCACTAAAGAGTTAACCGCCTGTGTCGCCGAGTGTTTCCGTGCACACTCGCTTCTCGCAGGATTGATGTGTTTGGCACATGCACACCTCCCTCCAGATAGCGCACAAAAACAGTGAGCTGCTTTGTGTGCCTGTACATGTGCGCTGTGGATTAAAGTCACCTTTGTGCTGAGGGTGAACATATGGTTTATGTATTTCAGAGAAGGGAACATGAGATTGTAGCATGACGTGTGCTGCACAGGGGTGAAACCATTTTAGAGCTCAGAGTTGTTGGTTCTCCAGAGCTTGAAAGAAATGGGGAGATGCATTAAACTGGGTAATTTCAGATGTCGCCTATGCTGTCCACCTTCGTTATTTTTCTTCATGGCATTGGCAGGAAGGATCTCAGACAGAATCTGGCAGGGAAGGAATTGAAACTCTTGTTTGGGGTTGGCAGGACTTATCCTTTGAGTCATGCTCATGTTAAACCCTCAAAACTTGTATGCATGCTTGGGGGGATGAATGCTGAGCAGATGGCTTCCCACCGTTGTACCCAGTGAGTCCCTTCCCTCGCAGGAGCTGAGGGACAGGAGTCCTACGGGGAAAGGCAGGGGGTGAGAACTAGTTGGGGTTTGGCTTTCCATTCAGTGCTTACTGTTTTAAGGACCAGGTCCAGAAATTAAAGTTGAGATTCCTATTGATGTGAATGGACTTTACACCCAATTCTGATTTAACTTGAAACCAACTCTCAGGGCAGGAGCTAATATGGACGCAGGATATTTTCACTAATATGCAAGGGTAACATGCCCAGTTCATTGATTTGGGGCTCGGGGAAGTACACCTAGGTCTATATGAACACGTAAACCTGGAAATGAGCTTTTCTCCTTCCTATTGCCCTATTTTTCCTCCTGTGGTATTTCCACAAGATGTTGCAGAATTCATGGGGGAGATGCAGGTGGGGAAGTCTGGCAGCCTCCAGGAATGGTCTATTTTTGCTGTCCCAGGCTCTGAGGATTGCAGCAGATCTTCAGGATACTACCAGATACGGCTTTTGACTTTGTATTTTTCATTAGTACGCTGATGGCCTTTCAAAGGGAAAATGGGCTGTACAAATACTCTATTTTCCATCTGGAGAGAGGAAGTGATTTTTTTTTTTTAGGCTTGCGATTAGGCTGCGGTAATTTGTTTGTTTGCCTGTTTGCTTTTTTCCTCCCCAAAGTGAAACCCCAGAAAACTGTGTTCTGCTGCAACCTGAAATGCAACCTTTTGTTTTCATGCCTTAGTAAATGAAGGTTTAAATTATTGCTGCTACAGCCTTTTCCCCAATGTGAAATCAGTAATTAATGCTCACTTGCCCAAACGTTAGGGGATTTGAGCTCCAGTCTATTGGAGAGTTTCTTGATCACCATACGAGAGAGAGGGGGACCCATTGGTCCCTCCTACTGCGGCGTTTCTCTTGCATGGGTTATTTCAGTATTCACTCAGCTAGAAAGCGAGCATACGGCAGATTCTCCAGCCTGGTGGTTAGGGCATGCATTTGGGAAAGAGAATCGCTCAGTTCCAGTCCTTGCTTCAATGAACCTGACATTGAAAAGCTGACAATGAAAGCAGCTTTATTAATATTGCCAGCTCGGAGTGTTCAAAAATCATGTGTCAGTCTCCTAAATGTTGAGACAGTAGCAAATACATCTGTATCTTTGGCTTCCTTTTATTTCCCTTTTGGGTTGTAGCTTTTGAGGGACAAGTTTTCAAACTTTATCTTATGACCATGACCAGGAAAAGCTGGGTGCATAAACCCTTCCCCTCCCTTAGAAAGGAGTTTTTCCTCCTCATTTTATTTTAACAGCACCTTTGCACCCCTCAGCAAAGGAAACAACATTTTAGTGAAGGCGCTTCCAACTCCAGGGCAAAAGAACCATCTCCTCCAAAAAATGCTCCCCTCCAAAGGGGATATTCATACCTCCCTTTTACTCTAGTGCTGAATTCAACACACTGATTTAAAAAGAAATAACCTTGAAATGTCTTTTATGTATTTAGCGCTATTTCAGACTGAAATGATTGCTCATGTTTAGTTTGCAGCAGAGCCTGACCAGATTTGCTCCCAGCAACCTTGTTTGAGCATCATTGTCAGGTTATTTTTTCTGCTTTCTCTCTATATATCAATATTGAACCAACAACTTGCCATTAAATGAACAGGTCCCTGTTGACCTAGAATTTAAATTTCAGCCTTAACCCATTGCTTGGAAAGATTCAGTGGCACTTCTCGGTAAAAAAAACCCACCCCAAAACTTCTGTGAAAATGATGAAAAGATATCAGAACCCATGGGGATACACCAGGGCGGCCCAAAACAAAAGATAGAGCCATCATGGGGCAGTTTGAATGCTCTGTATTAGGTGGTCAAATAACAAAGGCTGGGATCAATTTTAGCTTTCGGCTCTACCTGCTGCTCCTGGGTAACCCAACTCCCCATTAACACGGCCAGCTGGTAGCTGCTCATGTATAATGCATCTTGACTAACCTGCAGTGAAAGGCACTGAAGTGTAGTACATGTGAGCAAGGTAAGAGAGGGAGCAGAGGAAGGAGTTATCCTCCACTGATGTTAGCTGGCCTGACTCACTCTTGAAGTCTCCTGGGGGTGCTCTGGCCATGTACTGGAGGTGGCAGGCACGGGAGCAGGGTTTCTTCAGGTGCTCCTCTCCCACAGCCCCTGCCCCAAACACCAGCTCTGAGCCTGCGAACATCACCTGGGACTTCGTGCAGCATGCATGGGCTCATCACTGCCCAGAGGACAGATGAGATGATTTGGGGAAGGTGCTATTTCGCTCATTCCCCGGTTCTGCCCTTAATGTTAGAGGAATAGGGTCTCAGAGACAGTTAAGCAAGCGAGTTTTTTAATTTATAAACAAAATAATGATCCCTTCCAAAACCATCAGGGCATCTCCATTTATTTAGAAAGAATATGTGAAATGCAAGCAGCCTTCTCTTTGCATCTTGTGGTGCCAAAATAATGAGCTGAAGAGGGTTAGAAAAGTGAAGTAATTAAAAGTAATGTTGCTTTTAAATTCACGATATTTAAAGAAGTCCTTAAAGAATTCCTACAGACGCCTTAGTGACTGCTTTCAAACCAGCTTCAGTTCAAAACATAACATGCTCTGGCATGATCCCAAGAGAGACCAACATCATTTGTTCTTAGTTTGAGCTATTATGCATAATAAGGTCATGTTCCAGAGATAAGACCGCTCTAAGATGCATGACTTAAATTTTGGAAAATAATTCCCTTTCCTACACTGTCTGTTTCATTCTTTGCAGACTCAAAAGAGCCAAAGAAAATGAAACAGCCTTTAAGAAGCACTCATACGCTCACCTATGGCTTCCTACAACCCCAGCTGTAACCTTCACAACATTTAACTGTTATTCCTCACTTGGATGTTTTAAAGATTGGTCATGCCCATTAATATCTTTGTTCCAGCCCATGTCTTGCTGAATGGTGTGATATGATACAAACCATGATTCATAAAAGCTCCTTGGAAGTGACTCAAGAGAGATTTGGGATTTTCAAACAGTTTTTTTGAAATGTTAATGGCTGTTTAAGAGCAACAACAAGCAATTTCAGCTGGGGATGATTCAGTTGAAAAGGTTCTTAAAGCGAGTTGGTAGGAGTCAGAGAGACTGGGGGAAAATAGGAAAATTGGTGTTTTGCTAAAACACTTCAGAGTGGGAATCGCAACTTCTTTAGATGGAAAAATATTCCAGTAGATTAAAAAACACTTCCAAAAACAGAGACTTTCTTTAGACCAGAAACTTTCCAGAGTAACTTGCTTGCACATGAGCAGGATGGGAGCAGTGGCTGGAGGGGCTCCAGCTTCAGCCCCGTGGTAGAGGGAAGCATTCAGTGATGGTTGCCCTGCCTTTGGGAGCCTGTGCATGGGCTCTAATAGAAAAGAGAGTTTGTATTTATATCTTGTTAACCTGCTTGACCCAGCTACTTGTGGTGATACCGAGTTGCCATGTGAAGTCCAGATTCCTACGCTCACAGCAGCTGGAAAGGCTGAGTTCATGCTGATGGGGAGGGTTTGGTTTCTCACTCAAGACCTTGGGCAAGTCACCTCATCTGTGAAATGGGGACAAACATGTTTCTTTTCTTGTTAGAGATTTGCAAAGTTAAGCACATTAAGAATTACAAGACTGAATAAAGGGATCTATAATGATGTATAATGGACCTATGTGCAATAACAGATCTATTGGAATAATATTCTTGACCTGGTTAGCTTTGTGTATTCTCAAGTGCTTTGCCTTAACCAGTGATTTAGCTCAAGCTAGCTCACAGAATACATCTTCATGCCCTAATCTAGAAGAAACTTTCTGAAGGTGAAAGCCAGGTTCCTTAACTTCAGTCTGAAAAAGAAAAATATCATCTAATTTAGGAAAACCAAGAGGAATTGGCTGTGTACATGTAAATGATCTTTCAAATGGGGTTGTGTCATTGGCTTTCCCCTCTTCACCACCACTAATCCTTAGCTGGAAAGGCACTTGGGCCATTTTTCTTGTAATAAAGTTGGCCTTGCAACTCTTGTCTTGCAAACAAGCTAGTAAATAAAGGGTCAACCCTGAGTATTAGTTGTAATGCAAGGAGTGAGACTGGAGAAAGGGGGTCAGGTGGAGGAAGGACCTTGCTCCTGGCAGTAGCTGGCATCAAGCACATGAGCTTGTTCCAGGCAGCGGGTGCTCAGCGCACAACCCTCCACGTTCCGTCAGAGAAGGTGGCTTTGCCGCAGTTGTGCATGCCCGGCACGCGGTTTATTGCTAACAGAACAAGCCTGCCCAGCAGGAAATACTGCAGCAATAACCTTATGAGTGGCCAAGACCAAGCCGTAAAGTTTTCCAAGGCCACCGCTGCATAAATAACACATTGCAAAGCCTCGATTTAAAGCCCGGAGAGTCATAGATGTTCCATGAGGCCAGAAGGCAGAGAGGCAAGGTTGGGGCACAGTTTATTTCACAAGCGTAGGAACCGGGAAGTCTGGGCTGTATTTACCCAGCTGGAAGCAGGCTTCATGTGTATTTATTCCTAGGTTTTGCCTCAGGTGCATACTCCCCCATTAGGGCTAAATAGCCGGAAAAGGCCAAATACATCTGAGGTCACTTTTGGCTAATTAACATGGCAACAAGTGCTGATTAATTATTGCAGGCCTGAAATTAGCTGAGATAATTTTTGCAACTGTATAGGCCATAGATTTATGAGCACTGTGTCTCCAAGACAAACAATACTCTGAAAACATTGTTTGTGCAGAAACCTTCATTCACCCTGTAAATTACTACCTGGGTTTCTTAGAACTTCAAGACTGACTACTTTATTTCATTTAAATGCATGTTTTTATTTCTTTTTACTTGATGGAAAAACTTACCTTACATGGTATTCAGTGTCAATCACTTGTCTTATCGTGAACCCCTCTGCTTGATGTGTTCCTGTATGTTAGAGCAAGTTAAAAAAACCTTTGGCAATTGAGGACCAGGTTTTCAGAACTGCTGAGCGTCGCAGCAGGCAAAAGGCGTTGAGGTCCCAGTGAAAAACCTGATGTCCTCTAGTCATTGACATGCTTAACACGCAGGCTTGCTGACAGTATGGTCAGTGAACCACCAATTTTGGTGGTTATTTACTATGTACTAACGGGGGCTGTGGGGAACCTGACTTCTGGATGGCCAGCAGTCCAGGCTACTGGAGCTTAAAAATCATGGGGAAATTCCCATTACACCTACACGGAGCAACTCTGCTCTTGGCAGCGCATATGCCATAGGTGTCCTGCAAACATTTTGTCAGACTGGTAATTATAAAGTTGATGTATGCATGAACAGTGATGTTTAAGAAATATTGGACTTTGTGCTTTAAGACCTGCTGACACCGCCGGGTCTGAAAGTCTGCAACAGAGAGGCCTCTGCCAACGCTAAGGAAACCTATGCGCCCACATTAATACAGTATATGAGACCCCCCTGTACTGTAGGTACCCTGCAACAGGTCCTTCTGTCCGAAGTCTGTCTGGGTGCGTGCAGCTTTCTGCTTGGCATTTGGCGCTTTGATGGGCAGCTGATGAGGAGCAAAAAGCCCTGTTCTTGGTCATCTCCCAGGCCACGTCCTCAGGGCATCGTGTCTGGGGCATCTCATTTGCAGACTGCCTTAGCAGAAAGGCCTGCCAGTGGGTCGGAATCTAGTCTTTGCTTTGCAACAGATTTATTTTGTGTTTGGCTTTCATTGTCCATCTCACTGCAACCACTTTTGAAATATAAACTTGCAAATGGGAGTAGCTCCCCATGCCCCGCTCTGAGACATCAGCTCTGCTGCTGCTGCCATTGCAGCAGGTCAAGAAGCAGGATTTCCTTTTGGTGGGACCTTTTTAGAGTTAATTTTGCTTCCAGTTCAAACCAGGTTGAAACCATGAGTGTCCACATTTCCCATGAGCTGGAGGCTGTCAGCAGAGATGCATAATGCAGAAAATGTCTGATATTAAAAGAAAAATTCACTGAGCAGCTATGAGTGGCTGCCAGTTCTCAAGTCCAGAACTGACCCATGATGTCCCTGGGACAACAGGGCTACCCAGGGAGGGAAAGATCACCCAGGTCTTAATGTGCTGTAAATCCAGCAAACCCCCTCAAACCCAAGGAGTTTTAAATTATGTGCTTAGGGCTTGGTGACTAGCAGGTGTAGCTGTCGTGTCATTTTGCCATTGCATAAGTGTTTTGTAACTCAGCGCTCCATCCATCCCTCATAACTCTTCCCCTCTCAGCTGCTTTTGGCTGGACCACCTTGGAGAGCTGTGGTCGCCGTGCTGGGCAGGGTGGCCCCAGTGGGTGCCAGGTACAATAACCAGCTGCTTTAGCGGTTAAAAAGCTTCAGGTCCCTACAAAGGTTTGCAGATAGGAGCAGACAGCATGAATCAGCATGGAGCTACCAGGCTGCTCTCTTGTACAGCCATCAGCCACCTCTGATGGCAGTCACGGACATTATGTCCAGGGTGGCTCACTGGGACCATCGTTATTTCACTCCAGCCCACCCTGCACCAAAGTGAAAACAGAGAGCATCTTCCCTCACCACGGTGCATACCTGAACTACATTAATCCTTGATGATGATGATTATAAATAAACCATCTCAGGCAATTTTTTCCCTATTCAGCTTTTCCCTTTTGCCAGTTTGATAGGATTTTTTTGTAAATGATTATCAGATTTTAACAAGTACTGTCTTGAGGGACCCCATAAAAGTTTGTCTGAAGCACATTTTTTGCCACTAAAGCCTCTTTAGTTGCAAGTTTTTCTCTGCCTCTGCTTTTTCTTTTGCTTTGAGCTGAAAGGAGCTGGCAGGGCTGGCTGTTGCCCAGAGCCAAAAAAGCTTTAGAACCAGTCTGGCAGGAGGCTTCTTTTCCTTGATGGGACTCTTCTTAAATTAAAATTTATGTCAATTTGAAGGGCCTTCATTAAGTGAGTCACACAGCTAGTAAAAAGGTGTGGGTTGCAAAGGGTCTGTTTATCCCAGTGGTGACAGAAGCCAGAGTCCCCTAACCCTCACACAGCAGCCAATACTGATGCAGATGGAAACCTCAGAGAAGACTCCACAGCCCAAAGTCCTTTGGATTTTTTTTTGCCAAAGATGAAGTCACTAACACTGATACATCGCTTCATTCCATTGAATTTCATTTCTGGGGATCAGCTGCAAATTCCTGGCCGTGTGTGGTCATTAGCATTCCCATCAAGGCAGCCTACGCAGGGCAGCAGTTACATGCCACGAGCTCGTGCTCTCCAGATAGCTATAGCTGAGTCTGTTATTCCACTTTCCAGCCTGCTTAGATCCTTTCTGCACCACTGCCATGTGCTGCTAAATGGCTGCCTCCTGTCCTACTCCAAAGGAATGAGTAACATGGATCTTCAGACTTAAGAGCATGGCGTCAAGTGTTTTGTTGGGAGCTAACACGGACAAAAGTCTTCTGCTTGCATTCCCCTTGTCATGCGATTGCTCTAACATCCAGGCTATGCTTTGTAATCCTGTTATCCCACAGCTGCTTTGTAACATCTCATCCCATGAGTCTCCTCCCGGCCCATGTTCTTGCAGCTTGTCAAGCTTTTCTTTGCTACTTTCTCCTACGACACCTTTTTCCTTTTTGTGATTTCCTCTCTGAGCTTCTTTTACATATAACCGCAACTAAATCCTTCCCAGCTTTCATCATCCATTCTGCTGCTTCTGCTCTATTTCCTGTGAAGTTTGAGCTGGCTTTCTCCCTGGCTGCCTCCGTATATTGTCCAAGTATTTCATAACACCTAATGCATTTTCTTCTCAGTTGTGTACTTGATGGAAATCCTCGCATTTCAGGCACTCTCTCCATTGCCCTGCTGCAC
Organism: Egretta garzetta; assembly: GCF_000687185.1. Lineage (NCBI taxonomy): Eukaryota > Metazoa > Chordata > Aves > Pelecaniformes > Ardeidae > Egretta > Egretta garzetta. The sequence continues at coordinate 1,152,606 of NW_009259586.1, forward strand.
GCCACGATAGCCTGAAACAACCTGGTCGTATAAAACTGACTCTTAGCGCCACTGGGACCCAAAGTGGCCTGTGCAGTGTAGCAGGGGCTAATGGACTCGGTTGGTCATTTTGGTGAAGAAAAGGGATCTCCAGAGAGTGATTCACCCCAAATGCTTTGGGTCTGGATGAATTGCTTTTTTTTTTTCCAAAAGTGCTTGTTTCCTTTTGGCTTCTGCTATTCGCAGCCTGCTGGGACTTTAAAACACTTCAAACACTGCCACCTCTATTTGACATACTCATGTACATCATGAATTGCACTTTGAACAGTGATGTTAATAGTGATCACACCTTGCTAACGCCTAATTAAGACCAGACAAGATAATAATGATGAAGTTAGGCTGACCACAAACTGATCCAACCAGCTGATCATATGAATTTAGGCTGATTGGATCACAAGCTCAGGCTTTTGAGAGAGACTGGAAAGTTGCATTGCGTGGTAGGCACTTGTTCCCTGGTTTTGCCACGATAAATTCAGAATCAAACCATCAGCATATCTGTGTTCATTTGACATTCACATCAGGTCACAAAACCAGTTTTTTTTAAGCCCTTGCTGGCTCTTCAAACCCAAAGCACTGCTTGCCACACCGGATGGGCATTTGTTAGTGGAAAGTCCTTCAGTGGCCTCTGAGCTCCACACCTTGCATGCAAGATGTAGCAGGAATAACAGATTGCTGTGCATTTTGCTTGGTTTGTGGTTAATATGCAGTGAAACTGGGAAATTAAGCAGACCTATAAATAGCAGGTCTTATATATACACCTGAGCCTCCTGAGCACTGGGCCACCTGCAAGGAAACCAGAGCTGGAGCTGAGCACCTTCAGCCCCTCTGAGGAGACACCGTGAGCAGGGCAAAGTGGTGAGACCTCCCTTTCCCCCCCCTCCCCAAAAAGGGCTGTAGGTGCCAGGCAGGATCTGTGGGCAGGCAGGAGCTGGGTGCTGCCTGTTGGGATACAGCTTCTGGCAGCAGCCTCCGGCCAGGAGGAAGGTGCGCACATGGATGTGCAGAGGTTTAGCAGTGGCTCCGTGACAGCCAGCCCCTGTGGCATCAGTCCCACCGTGATGCTCTAGAGTGGTTTTGGGTTGCCCTACCTGCCGTCTTGCTACAAAGGCCCTCGGGGGAGCAGAAGTGGACCGATGGGATGGGCAGGGAGCTCTTCTGCATCAGCCCTTTCCCTGGGACAGAAACAGAAACTAAGGGTTAGCAGAAATCAGCATTTCCTGGGTGGAAGTCAGAGGCTGCATTCATTCTGGTTTCAAACTGAGCAAACAGAAGCTGTTTGAATTGCAGACGTGCTCCTGCCCAGCCTGAGCAGAGCCCCCTGCATGCCGCCCCTCGGTACCCAGCCTGGGCTCTGGCAATGCGGTCACCCTCCACCGCACTGTAGCAATGGGAAGAAAGGAAGAAGGGTTTGGATGGAAGGTTAAAAGCCAGTGATTAATATGTTAAATGAGTTTCCAGGGAAGGAGGAAGAGTGAGGGTAACAAAGATGGGGGGATGTCAGCAGCTGATCCTCAGAGCACTAGGGCTCAGGCCATGTGGTTTTCCATGGCTCCGTGGAGACAGATGGACTCTAGCAGGGTCTGCTCTTGCTGGGTGTGCTCCCATGTCCCCATAAGCCCAGGGTTTGTTTTCTTCTGATTCTGGAAGAAAGTTCCCTGAATGCGGTTTGGGTGGTGATGGGCTGGAGAGAGACAAGGGACAGGTCACCAAAGACTTATGTATGCATGCTTTGGTGCATAAGGTGTGGGTTCCAAGTGAACCTTTCTCTGAAGCATGTCTTCTGTGGAAGCTCTCTGCTAGGAGGTCCAAGCTCCTCTTTGCCTGTTTTCCTCTCCAACCCAGCCACCTGGTTTTGCAGGACTGGTAGGAGCTGCGTACCTGGAGCAGCAATGTCTTGGTCCAGTCTGGAATAAGGTGATGGGCCAGAAGTGGGGAGGAGACATTTGCACACATGCACATGCCCACACACAGCTTGAGCTCATGAGCTTCATCCTCTTAAGAAGCCAAGATGAAGAGGCATGGAGGAAAGGTTTAAAGATTTGTTGAGCAGGGCTCAATGGTGGCTCTGGTAATGTTGTTTCTTAGGAGTGAGTACATAATATTGCATACTTATATGTTTAAATCAGCCACAGCCCTTCTGCCTTCTCCACATGTAGATCCCATCAATAGCAGCTTTATGCAGGCAGGAACGTAACCTGGGGACTTGAGCACCAACACAGTGTCGGGGGAAGTTAGTGCAAATTGCTCCATCGGCTGGACATTAAAGCAAGGAGTGATATCACTCTTAAAATAAGAAACCTAACGTAATGTGCTTTAATAGCTGAATAATTGCTACGAGCAAAGAAGGAGGCTTTTGTGAAAGAGGATCAGTGAAAGCCAGGAGTGAGTGCTCATGACATCACGGCAATGCACAAGAGAAACTTTATTCTCACGGCTCCGCAAAAATGGCTTGTCAAGCTGCCAGTCCCAGATAACTTGGTGGGAGACATTAGAGAAGAGTTAATAGGATGATTGATTTACAGCTGGAAAAAATTAAAGAGTCTGAAAATTGACAGACTGACATTGTTTGAAAGATTCACAAGAAGCCTCCCCCACTTCTTTCAAAAAGGGAGGTCAAATGCTTCCATCAGCCTTTTGCACCCAGATTTGGAGCTTGCAGCATTTCAACAGGTATTTTGGGGAACTCGCTGTCAGTTCCCCTTCACGGGAAAGATTTGTGAAACCATTATCATCCTAATTTAGCTATGTAAAAATAGATCTTAAAAGTCTTGTACCTTCTTAGGGGAAGAAGTGGGTTTAAAATATTTTATTTTAATTTACCGACTGTGGATCTGATCCAACACCATTATGAAACCTCTGCATTTCTTATTGCTGGATTTGAGTGCAGTGTGTTTTCTTTACTTGTTAGGAAAAATTGTCAACTTTGTCTCAACTCTGTATATATTTTTACGGTGGTGTGCTAACACAAGGGAAACTAAGAGTCCTTTCACAACTTTTGGAGTGGTTCCATCATATTTTTTAAGAATTTACTTTGTAAAAGTACTTGTTAAGATTGAAACACATGGTTTATTGTTGATAGAAACAAAACCTCACGGACACCACATTGTGTCTTTGCAAAGAAACCACCTTTATTCTTAGAGTGAAATTTCTCAGGCCCAATGGTGGAGTCAGCTCCAGGAGCCTTTTGCACCTTGGTTGTCTTCAGCAAAAGGCAAATGCATTAATTGAAGGTAATTATTGAGAGACAACACTTTTAAGTTTTCAGTCCTCAACTGCCCATCAGATTTAAGAACAGGTTTTTATTTTTAGTATCATTATGTTTGATCCATCAGTTATACAGCTAATAAGGGACAAGTCTGGCTTTCAGAAGTCTTTCATTGGTTTCCAAAGACATAGAACAACTTGACTCAAACTGAATTTAATTCAGACTACACATAAAAAAAAAAAAAAAAGTCACAAATCATAGAATCATAGAATGTTTTGGGTTGGAAGGGACCCCTAGAGGTCATCTAGTCCAACCCCCCTGCAGTGAACAGGGACACCGCTAACTAGATCAGGTTGCTCAGAGTCCCATCCAACCTGGCCTGGAATATTTCCAGGGATGGGACCTCCACTACCTCTCTGGGCAACCCGTGCCAGTGTTTCACCACCTTCACTGTAAAGAATTTCTTCCTTAGATCCAGTCTAAACCTACCCTGCTTCAATTTAAAACCATTACCCCTTGTCCTGTCACAGCTGTCCCTACGAAAAATGCATGTGCAATTTGAGAATACTGATTTAAGATGTAATGAACAGAAATAAGAAGGATACAACATTTCAGATAAAGAGAAAAGAAAGGGAAATAAGGCCAAACATCGGCAATCTAGACTTTGAGGTAACAAGATTATGTCCATAACTCAACTCCTGTTATTGAAGCTACTTAGGAAAGTGAGTGTCTGAAAAACAGCAACACGATTGATGAACTTAAGTCTCTCTCAGAAAAAAAAAAAGTAAACTCTGTTAGCTTTCACATGAGATAAGTATCAAGCTGTTTGGATTTGGGAGATAAATGGAAATGACAGAGGTAAACTATAGAGGGAGAGCAGCTGAAGAGGTTTGTTGAAAACTTTTTTGGTGTTTGAGTTTGACAGACTCTGCAGCCAGCTGAGTTTTACCAAGAACTTCTCTCTTTATTTAAGACATATTTAGATCTTATCTTCATCAGACAAATCATTGGGGTATCAACAGCCTGTTGACTTATCTCAGCTTCTGGAGTCTAGTGGAGTAGATCTACTTAAAGAGTGGTACTCTGTGCTAAAACCCTCCGAAATGACCCAACAACTCTCCCACACAAAAATACCCCTCAGTTTTACCTAAATGTATGCTGACATGTCAAATTAATTTCATTTCCTCCTTTGGAACAAGATCCAAGTGATACACTCGATGGCTTTTGAGTAAGGAGGCTTTTGACAGCGTTTGGATTGATGCTCTCATAACTTAGGACAGCGCTGTCTGGAGGAAATCACTGCCTGAAAGATGTCATTTGGATAGACACTTAGTTGAAAGCACCTTATCAGAGCAAAAATGATCTTAACAAGCCAAGTACCTGATTAGGAATCTAGCAATGCAACATGCAGTAAAAACTGTAAAACGGTACATTTAAGAAGAATACAAATGCACGAGTACCACATCAAAACTAATTGACCGAGGAACAGTATGGTGTAGAAGTGGATCGCAAGCTAAACATGGACCAATATTGCAGTATAATGCCAATTCTCAGTCAAATCTCATTTGGGGTTGTATGAAGATGATTTCTTTGCTTTCTTGGCATGTCTGAGGTCTTGTCCAAAACACCATATCCTGCTTTGATCCAGTACTGTCAAAAAAGACAAGTTTTAGAGGCTGGAGGTCAGTGGAGCAATGCGAGGCGCTGGAAGGAGCAGCTGAGGAAGGTCAGGGTGTTTGGTCCAGAGGAGAGGGGTGGGAGGTGATTCCATGACAGCAAGGAGATGTTGCAGAAGATCAGTGACCTGCTGGTGCCTTTGCACTGCAGGAAAAAAATAACCTGGCAGCATTACTGGGGTTTCTGCAGCCCAGCAGAGGGGTTGTGAAGTGAGTGGCTGAAACTCTTCCATTTCTCCACAAAAGTCTTAGAAAACCTCATCATAAAGTCTATCACAGGTGCCATTTCCCAGGTGGGCAGCCGTGAGGAGGCTGGGGGATGCTGGTCCTGGCTCCGGCCCTGGCAGCTGCGAGGTCACAGCAAGGGCTACAAGGTGCCACCAACAGCAAGGGATGTGGCTCTGCTTCTGCCCAGCTCCCACCTGCAGGAATCTGCCGGTAAAGGACTGAACTATCCTGGCCCATTTTTGGAAGGGAAAAAATGGGGCTATGGAAAGAAGTACATGCCTAATGTCACAGCCTTTTTCCTGATGGTAGAGCATCTCTATTCTTCGTCTGGGACAGTTTCATAATACCAATTTATTTTTAGTGAAAACATTTTTATTTTTCTCATAATATTATTTTTTATTGAATATTTTCTAACCACAGTGAAACTTTTTCTTTCCTTGTATCCTGCTTGGTTTTTAGTGTTTCACTTTTCTGGAGAGGTGAGGTATCATCACTAGTGAGGCAGGCAGTCCTTTACAAATGCCAGACTGATTTTTTTTTTTTTTTTTTAAATTAAAAGCCCAACTAAAACAGAAACAAGCAGCTTGGGGTTTGAGAGGCATGGAGAGATTATTGCTAAGAAGAGCAAAACAGGAGGATAAAATATCTAGCTTTTGAAAAGTCCTTTCTGTAATAACACAGTTCTCGCTGTCCATAGATGACAGAATAAATTAAAAAATATTCCTGCCAGCCTTAAAGATACTGCTTTAGGAACTCTAAGGTTGCCTAATGGACTGGAATATAATCCCCATGTTTTCAGTTCCTTCCATTTTACCCAAATCATTCACTTCAATAATTAAAGGATAATGAGCCGAACAGTTTTTCCCTTTATAACCAACCCTCTCTGGACAGAGATTCAAACTAAAAATTAAAAAAAAAAAAAAAAAAAAATCCTGTCTACTGAACATGCCTGCGGATAATAGGAATATCCTTCACTTTACCTCTCCTGGGGTTCCCTAGGTGCCATCTATCAGTCAGCTGCCATGCCGTGGGGACATTATTAGGGGCCAATGAAGAGTCAGCCCCGTGCAGAATGATCCATCAAAACCCACGTTCCCTATACAGTTACAGTCTCCTTCCTAGAAAATGGGTTCGTATGCATCCATGTAGAGAACCTCATTGATTAGATAGAAAGAAAAATGGGCTAATCCTAATTACAGCACTTCTTAAACTTTTCTTGACCTCTCCCTGACGCTGTCACCTCTTGGACCTGCTCCTTAGCCCAGCCTGTAACCAGGACCAGGGAAAGGCAGGGCTGGCGTCAGCCAAGAAGCAGCGCAGGAAGGGGATTTTTCACAAAAGCTGCACTTTCTGCATTTATAAAAATCTGGTGGAAAACCCATAGCAGCCCTAACCCATTCAAGCAGGAAAACATCCCTAAATCTTTATGTTCAAATGCACATGGATGGATTCACCCCACTGAGCTGTAGGCATTTCCCTGGAGAACCCAAGACAGTGGCTGTGACCTTCACTCCCTGTCCCCAGCAGGGACATGCAGATGTACCAGCAGGTAACTCGGTGATTTTCCAGCAATGCCCGGCCTCGTGCAAGCAGCGACTCTTCTGGCCCCTGCCCAGCCCTCGTCTTCCTTCTACAAGGAGCCTGAGCTGCTTCAAGCGTCTTATTTACAAGGGCTGGGCTTTCACAGGATCTGGGGTTTAGAAAGTGGCTTGGGTAGCAAAAGTGTCAATAAATAAAGATCAGCATCTGATATTTTTGAGGGGGCAAAACTCGCTCCTTCTGCTTATCTCCCAAAATCTGCCCAATGCCCATCCCCTCCCCTCATCACAGGGGGCATAAATAAATTAGTTATGAGTTTTTCCAAGCAGTAAACTGTCTTTTTTTTTTTCTTTTTTTTTTCCCCCTAAAGAAACACAGCAGTATCTAACAGCTTTCCATGGTGGAGTTTGGGAGCTTTTCAGGGCCATAAAATATTTATTTTAGTTTTTTTTTCCATTAGGTCTTAATTCTCAATATTTTATAAGAAGTTAAATTATCCAGGAGAACTGAGCTTTCATTTTTGGGGAAAAAAAAAAAAAACAAACCAAAAAGCATTTGCCCAATTAGAAAATGACCATCAAGCACAGAGTGCAGAGAACATTTCTGAAGGAGAGAACTGAGCACATAAAGAAGCAAGCACAAACTTAAAAAAACTAGAAGTGTTTATTTTTCCTTCAGAGAGGATCAGTTTTTAAGAACTGAACAGACTGAGATTCGTTTATATTCCTTTATCTTTCTTGCCCAAACCAAACTGGTGCTCCTTACCCTTTCCTTTTGATACTGCTTTCTTTCCTGGGCCCTGTTTGCCTGGTTCCTGACTGTATGTGCCGTCCTCCTGCCCGTCCCAGCTACGCATGCTGCTTGCCTTCCCTGAGCCCTGCATGCTCAGCCCAAGGCAAGTAAAAAATCTGAGGACCGAAATTCAAACTGTGATCCTAGGACTCTCTGCTCAGACTCTGCTGGCCCCCAAATGCCCTTTTTTTTAAATGTAAAAGCTCCAAAGTACTTCTATCCGTGCCCCTCGAACATCCAGCCTCCTGCCCCAGGTCCCATGGAGGTTTGGAGTCTCTTGGCTCAGCCAGAAAGGAGCGGAAGGGGGATTGGGAGAAAGAACCTGAATTGAGTGGAAACAGGAGAAAGAGGATGTGTTTCATCAAAGCAAAGCTACTGATGAAAGAGGTAAAATGTGCAAAGCCAATTCTTGCCATCTTCCCATGCGACAGAGAAGTTTGGCCAGCATGCGGCACGGTCTGCCTTGGCACAAGGTAACTTACGGGCAAGCTGCAGGTGGAAATTTCACCCCCAGGAAAGGGGAGGGAAGGAGGAATGGCCATATGCCCAGATGTGGTGCATAAGGGACAGCAAGTGAATGTCGGCATGGGTGGGAGGAGGTGGGCACCTGTCGGCATAGTCCTCGGTGGGAATCCATAGATTTAGGCCAGTTTGCTCTGGACTGAACACCAGCAGGGGAAACCCAGCTTTGGCGTATTTCAGACCCCATCTAACCGCAGAAAAATTTCTCCCATGACCCACTTCTGTGTCAGGACTAGTCAGCTGCTCTGCTGACACATCCAGGGCATCCTGGTGCCCTGAGATGTCACCTAATTGTCCCCATGGAGGCAGCTTTCTGCTTTCCCCTTTGCCTATGCAGCGGCTGGAAGAGAGCTACAACCCAGGGAGCAGCACTCAGCGCACGCGGTTAATGACTGATGAACACCGCTATAATGTAGCGTGGTGGGGTTAGAATTTGCCATAACCTTCCTCATTAATGACACACAGTTAAAGGTTATTAATTATGAATTCAGTTGTTGACATTAAACTGTTTTACTGTCCAAGAGGCAAGGCTGGGTTGGATGCAAAGAGCTGGAGGTTCATCCCTCCCTTTGATGAACCAGTCTCCCTCTCCCAACACTATCTCCATCCCCACCCCCTCCTTGTCTCCCAATTTGGGAAATAATTTGCATTCTTCCTCTGAAAGCATTAATTGAGAGGAGAACAAATGGAGTCCCAGGCAATTTGAACAAGCCTCATTACTGACTGAGGGCTTGTTTTGAATCAGCGTCCATCAAAACAACAATTGCAACGCCCTGGCCCAACACCAAAACAGTACTGGGAGGGCTGGTGGGAGAGACAGGGGTTTTGTTCTCCGGGAGCCAGTTGTGCACCTTTAATGATGACTATCGCAGCCAGCTCCTGGCTGATTGCTGCACAGCCCAGTGCGTCCTTTCCCGCATTAAGCCCTTATTGCCCAGCAGCAGGATGAAAACCGCAGGCAGAGACAGGCCGCCCCTCCGCGCTGCTGCCGGCCATGCAGCGGGGCTCCCAGACAATGTCACGCTTCTGCGGCCGGAGACCACCCGCAGCAGGGGATGCCACGTGCAATTAGGATGTCTTTGTTTTCTGCTTCGCCCCAGCTGGAGGAGAGCTCCAGCCCAGGCTGGGGCGAGGCATGAGCAAAGGGCTTTGCAGAGAGCCTTTGCCGAAAGGAGTGAAGTCCCTTCTGCTCCTCTGCGCAAGGGGACAGAGAGCTGCACGGGTTCTCTGCCAGGCTCTACAACAGCTCCCGGTGGCTTTTTCTGTCACTCTCTTCTCTTGCTTCTCTCCTTTCCTCTTTCCTTTCCTCCCAAATTCCCATCTTTAACTACCTCTCAACCCGTTGGATGGGATGATCTCACCTAGCTCCAGGCGTGCTAGATGTCTAAGCGAGGTACACAAGTCAGTGTGGGGAGACAGGACTCTAAGATGGGACTAAAGACATGCCTGCCTTTCTCCATTACCTTTATGGAGATCAACCCATTGACTTTCTTTCCCTCCTCCCTAATTCACTGGTTTAAGTTGCTACATTATCCTAAGCTTTCTGGTAATTCCTGAATGGGTGAGAAGGACGTAATGGAAGAGTAGAGAAGAGGTTTTTCTGCAGCAGCATCCAAGGCTGCTCAGACCCAGAGATTTTGCTTGCAGCCCACCTCTGCTTTCTTCCAGCTACCGAGAGAAAGCTGGTAAGAAAAGCGCAACCACGGGTCAGTGTAAGGGCTAAGGCTGCTGCCAGTGGGGCCAGCAGACGTTTCCCCTGATGCTGGACCAGCTCTCGGAGATGATCACTGAATTCATAAGTAGCTTAGGGATATTCTTGCCAGAGGTAAGGGCAATCATTTCAGCAGCTTTCTTTGTGTTTGCTTTTTGTAACCTATGCTGAAATACCAGCATGTAAGAGCAAAGGAGCTGTGCTTGGCATGCTTCGGGATAAAGACTTTGATAGCCCAGGCTGTACGTGTGGAGCTCATCACTGCCATGGTTCTCACACAAGTGCCCAGCTGATACAAAGTGGTCCTCAAACAGTCTAATTGTAAGTGTTTTCTCTAAACATTTACAACCAACAAAATGTGCATGTGTATGTTCAGCAGAGGGCCAAGGAGAAAAACAGCAGCTGCTTCCCGCATTCCT
>NW_009259586.1:1168100-1168604 GCF_000687185.1 Egretta garzetta
CTCTGCGGCGGCTGGAAGAGAGCTACAACCCAGGGAGCAGCACTCAGCGCACGCGGTTAATGACTGATGAACACCGCTATAATGTAGCGTGGTGGGGTTAGAATTTGCCATAACCTTCCTCATTAATGACACACAGTTAAAGGTTATTAATTATGAATTCAGTTGTTGACATTAAACTGTTTTACTGTCCAAGAGGCAAGGCTGGGTTGGATGCAAAGAGCTGGAGGTTCATCCCTCCCTTTGATGAACCAGTCTCCCTCTCCCAACACTATCTCCATCCCCACCCCCTCCTTGTCTCCCAATTTGGGAAATAATTTGCATTCTTCCTCTGAAAGCATTAATTGAGAGGAGAACAAATGGAGTCCCAGGCAATTTGAACAAGCCTCATTACTGACTGAGGGCTTGTTTTGAATCAGCGTCCAACAAAACAACAATTGCAACGCCCTGGCCCAACACCAAAACAGTACTGGGAGGGCTGGTGGGAGAGACCAGGAGTTTTTTCGG
>NW_009259586.1:1168762-1180089 GCF_000687185.1 Egretta garzetta
GCCTGCCGGCCAGGCAGCGGGGCTCCCAGACAATGTCACGCTTCTGCGGCCGGAGACCACCCGCAGCAGGGGATGCCACGTGCAATTAGGATGTCTTTGTTTTCTGCTTCGCCCCAGCTGGAGGAGAGCTCCAGTCCAGGCTGGGGCGAGGCATGAGCAAAGGGCTTTGCAGAGAGCCTTTGCCGAAAGGAGTGAAGTCCCTTCTGCTCCTCTGCGCAAGGGGACAGAGAGCTGCACGGGTTCTCTGCCAGGCTCTACAACAGCTCCCGGTGGCTTTTTCTGTCACTCTCTTCTCTTGCTTCTCTCCTTTCCTCTTTCCTTTCCTCCCAAATTCCCATCTTTAACTACCTCTCAACCCGTTGGATGGGATGATCTCACCTAGCTCCAGGCGTGCTAGATGTCTAAGCGAGGTACACAAGTCAGTGTGGGGAGACAGGACTCTAAGATGGGACTAAAGACATGCCTGCCTTTCTCCATTACCTTTATGGAGATCAACCCATTGACTTTCTTTCCCTCCTCCCTAATTCACTGGTTTAAGTTGTTACATTATCCTAAGCTTTCTGGTAATGGGTGAGAAGGACGTAATGGAAGAGTAGAGACTACATTATCCTAAGCTTTCTGGTAATTCCTGAATGGGTGAGAAGGACGTAATGGAAGAGTAGAGAAGAGGTTTTTCTGCAGCAGCATCCAAGGCTGCTCAGACCCAGAGATTTTGCTTGCAGCCCACCTCTGCTTTCTTCCAGCTACCGAGAGAAAGCTGGTAAGAAAAGCGCAACCACGGGTCAGTGTAAGGGCTAAGGCTGCTGCCAGTGGGGCCAGCAGACGTTTCCCCTGATGCTGGACCAGCTCTCGGAGATGATCACTGAATTCATAAGTAGCTTAGGGATATTCTTGCCAGAGGTAAGGGCAATCATTTCAGCAGCTTTCTTTGTGTTTGCTTTTTGTAACCTATGCTGAAATACCAGCATGTAAGAGCAAAGGAGCTGTGCTTGGCATGCTTCGGGATAAAGACTTTGATAGCCCAGGCTGTACGTGTGGAGCTCATCACTGCCATGGTTCTCACACAAGTGCCCAGCTGATACAAAGTGGTCCTCAAACAGTCTAATTGTAAGTGTTTTCTCTAAACATTTACAACCAACAAAATGTGCATGTGTATGTTCAGCAGAGGGCCAAGGAGAAAAACAGCAGCTGCTTCCCGCGTTCCTGCTGGAGCTTGTATATATTCCAGTGCTTTTTAAAGCATCTATTTACATTTGCATTTTGGATCCCTCTTCACTTCCTGAGCAGACTTGGCCGAACCCAGCACTACTGCAAAGAGGGTCCCTTGCCCTGACATCAGCACAGCCACACTCCTTTCCCCCGGCCAGGGGGATGACCGGATTTCTTTTTCCACTGTACACGCGTGGGTCTCCTGCTTTGCTTGTCCTTATGAAAACAGGCGCTGACACCTTGCAGCCTTCCTGGAGTGCCCAGGCTACAGTCCATGCTGGAAGACCTGGTCGGGCTGGTATCTTGTGGCCACCCATGGCACCGCCTGAGCTCGCGCCGTCCCCTGGGGCTTCCCCACCTCTTGCCCAAGCAGCCAGGGACGCTGCTGAGCAACGGCTGCCCTGAGCGCATCACATAAGTGAGGGCAGCTCAAGGCTGGCAGTGATGGGAAACCACCTTGGCCATCCCAGCTTCACCTGCAAATGAGCATGGCAGTGCTACAGCTCCTCTGCTTTTAAATTGGAGCACAGCTATTCATAGGAAAATAGGAGTCTTCTATAGCTGGATAAATTGCATTGGCTTCAGCAACGAGCACAGGCCCACCACGGAAGGGTCGCAGGAAGCAATCTGGCTTTCTGCTCAGCAGGAGCCATGACTCGGCTCTTACCGGCTTCTTCTGAGAAGTAATGAAGCAGCTCCCAAACGTAGGCTGTGAGGAACAAAAGTGCCGTCTGTCGGCTCCATGTTGGGCTCTGGAGAACAGTATTTTTATCAGACAGCATGTGATAATTTCAGTCTTTCCCCATTTAATGTTGTCTCAGAGCAGCACAAACCCCATCTCATTCCCTACTAACAGTTCATTCGGATGAGGTCTTATTGCCCAGAGAAGCAATTTTGCCAAGGGGGAAAAAACAGACCAGCGGCTGTGAGTGTCCTCCTGGGACTGCACTCACCTCCAGGAAGGCTGCACACCACTGGGATGCATGTCCCCGCCTTCCCCCATGGGACATTGCCAGGCAAGGTGCCCCTGGCCATCTCACTCCTCCCAGCATCAGGTGGACCTTGCATTAAAATTGCCCATGGGTCGTCTTGATGGGAAGACAGTGCAGAAGCATCCCCTCCCTCGGGAAGTGCTGCTGGACAGGCTGATCTGTGCTCTGCCGAAATGTGGGGACCAAAGCACTCTCAGAGCATCATGTCCAGAGCAGCAGCATCCCCCAGCCACGTCTCAAGGGGCACAGCCCGCGCTGGGGTGGGAGGCACGAAGGGGTGGATGTGACCCCATGGCTCTCGGTCTCTCATGGGGCTTTGAAGGGAAATGCCCCCAAGCCCCAACCTGTGGTGCTGTGTCCTGTCATGGATTAAATTCCTCCTGAAAAGCAAAACCAAAACTCATGGGTGTGGATTATGGGGAGGCACGGATGCTGTCTACGAGGCAAATGCTCCGCTCTTGACAAAATATAAAATACATGAGGCTGCTGAGGCGGGTTTCAGGACCCCAGCACTTTTAGATATTTGCTAACAACATGTCTTGCAGCTGCAGGTAATTGAGACACCTGGTTGGGGAAGAGGAAAAGGGCACTCTGCAGCTATGTCTGATGCCTCCACTTCCCTCCCTGTTCTTTTCCCTGCCTTTGCATGGAGAGGATCCCCAAAGCAAAGGGCATGCATTTACATTTCTGGTTCATTCCAGATGGTTTTTTCCTTTGGATGGGAAGATAAGAAGCCCTTAGCGTATAGCAAGACACTTAATGATCTTACATGTTACATCTCCTTGCAGATTTTTGTTTATTTAAGGCCAAAATCACCCGTGTGCATTTGCAGAGCATTGCCGTACGACCAGGAGGGGACTGGAATATCCTGTGCAATGTGTTAAAATATCCTATACCTCCATCCACAGCAGCATAACCCCATAAACCCAGGTGTTGCCCCGGTGCAGCACAGGGAACTGCTCCTCTCTCCCTCGAGCTCCCTCCCATTCACTTTAATTATCTGGTGCACCACAGCAGGTATCTTGCATGGTTGGTCACCTTTAATGGCTCCTCAACAGCAGAGATTTAATTAAATTAGCAGGTTCAAAAACAAACGTGGAAATGAAGAGAAAATAGGCCTGGCTGGCATGTTAAGCATAAAAAAATTCATCACTTAACAGTGACATTAACAAATGCTCTTCATTACTTATTTTCCAAATGACCAAGCCTGATCTCTGATGGAGATGTAGGGAATTCCAGTAATTCTCTTTTAATCATTTCACTTTGCATGATGGAAGATGGGAACTGCTCACCAGTCACACGGTGCTGGGCTGAAGAGGACATGCAATTCTTTATGCAAGATGAGCGTATGTTTTGTCTTGGCACAGCATCAATATGATCAGAGACCGAGACAGAGGCAGAGCAAAGTACAGCGGCGTTTTAATCAGAGAGCAGGTTTTAATTCACAGGCTCTGAAGAGCCTGCTGATCGGCTTTGCTTCCATGTGGCAGCACCTCCAGAGAGGAAAGAACTGGGTGCTGTAAACCAGTGTAATTCCATAGCAGTTAACAGCAAGAGACCAAAAAAGCTATGCTGCTTTTTGCCTCAGCCCCCCCTTGAAGATCCATTCTTTTTGTGCCTACGTGAATCTCTGATGAATTCCTAAAAATCATGAGTTTGTTTATATTTCTGTGTTGCTCATTGCTGTTTGCCTATGTTAGCTGCCACCACCTGTGTGGGTTGGGCTGTGCATCCCATATCGGACCCTGCTTTCATCCCCGGATTTCATAAATAAACTTTGCAAAAAAGGAACTTTGATGCCGATTACGATGTCTCGCTCCATTGGTGTTTGATGTGGAGGAGTCTGTGTGATTCTATGGCTGCTTTACTTTCTCCCTGCTCACCTTTTGAAGCCACTGCCCCTCTGAATTTTTCCATATGCAGAAGTGTTTGTGGCTGATTCAGCAACTGCAGAGGTGTTTGCTTTTGCAATCAGATGTGCTCTGGGGAGAACACGAGTGTGCATTTGTGTGGGATGTGCCAGGACATGCTGTACCACAGCCCAAATGCAAAACAGTACATCGCTGTTGTGTTTGACTGGTTTTGCGTTGTTACTGCTCCAGGGCTTGCATGACACCGGCCCTGTATGACACTGGGACCAAACCTTCACAGTGGGAGATGTCCCTCACTGCCCCATGGGCCGCATTTCTGCATCACAGCCCTGGCTTTGCACTGCTCAGGTGATTTTTAGACACTGCTAATGAACGTAAGCGTGCATCCTCATCACCCCTAATAGACCTTGTCCTCCTAAGTCCTATCCACCTAAAAAAGGCAACCTCTGCTCCAAAGAGCTTGCAGTAATACCTGGAAGTGCCTTCCTGTGGTGGTTTCAGATGGATTATCCCTGCAGTGGGTAATTCATTAGCCCATTGCCCACCCCAGCCCAGCGTCGGCACGCGTTGCTTTGCGAGTACCAACACACCTGTAATACGCTTCTGAGACCCTAACAGCCCTGCGGGGTGGATTCACACACTCATTTCCCAGGGTGTTATACAGGGATTTGTGCCTGCTCCTCCTGGGAATTAGAGCATCTTTACTTCACCCAGTCGTACTTGGCATTTGTTTGCATTCGTGCAAGCAGGCTGTGTCTGCAGCTCCCTGTCCAGCTGCGGGGCTGTCAAGCTGAGCAGGTGATTACACCATTTATACGATGTTTAGCCGCTTCTTTGCAGTGTGTAGGAGCTGCCCTAACTGCTCCTACATGTGGCAGTGATTTCATGCAATACCAGAGTGTTGCTTCTCAACAATTTTGAGAGGGGCAGGAGCTAAGCTCTTAACGCAGGGGAGTTACATTTTCGTAAAATGATGGAGATAGATAGGCAAATGTATTTCAGATAACCTGTTCTGGCTGAGCTAAGAGGAGGAATCAATACCAAGGAGCTGATCGAAATCTGTGGTGATTTCTATGCTGTTCTAGCTCTGATAGAGGAAACTGTTATTGCAAATAGTTCCCAGCCCTTTTGTGAAGGACTTAGCAGCGGATGGACATTAAAATCCAGGTGCCCATCCCCTTTAATGCTGACGGGAACCCAGCCTCCCAGCTCAGTGGATTATGTCTGCATTCAGCTTAGCAGAAACAGCGTGGGAGTACTAGCAGAGCCCTCTTAATGTGCTATTCTGGTCCAGCTATGCGTTGTACTTGTATAGTCAAACTGCTCCCTGCAATATAAGGGGCCGTATGGGAACTGCAGCATTGCCGATACAGCCGTCTGTGTGCTGGGACTTGAGGGGATACAGGCCCGTCCACCGGTCACACTGCTCTGTCCAGCAGGAAAAGGCTGGTGGGTTCCCATGGCGTGAGGCTGAAAATCTGCAGTCATCTCCCTCTTTCCTAGTAGCTCTGGGGAGAAGAAATAGATTTTGGGGGAGGGTGAAGAGTACCAGCAGCACTCTTGCTGTAATGACCATTGGGCCATTGAAAGGTCATTAACACAAAGTGTGATGCATGGCAGTGTCCCAACAACAAATAATCCTAAGGACTTTGCTTTGGGTGTAATACAATCGCCTCCAGCCAGACTGTCGTGCTCCCTCCAGGTGGCCCATGCATCTCTGCTCTACAGCAGGGAAACTGAGACACTGCCATGGCAAACCCAGACTGCACAACACACCGGTCCATGGAGTGTGGAGTGCTCTCAGGGAACAACCCCCAGGTGGTTTAAAATGAAGGGACTTTAAAATGAAGTTAGACTGTCTGGTTCTCCAAAGGAGAGGCATCCATGGTGTACCAAGGGCTGACAGGAGGCAGAGACATGGGCACTTGGGTTTCTTTGCCAGGACTCAAGGACATGCCAGGCAAAGCCTGAAGCTCCCAAAATGTCCTGGGTTCCCCACGGGGAAGACACTGGGATCTTGGCTACCCTGTGTTTACTGGGAAGACCCTGTGCAATGGCCCCTTGTGAGCACCGAGCAGGACCAAGCAGGAGCTAGCAGTGGCCTCCTCCACCCACTGTCGTTGCCATCCCCAGCGCCAGGAAGGTCTGTGGCACAGCAGGAGCAGTGGGTGAACTTCACTTATGAAAACCTCAGCCACCAAGGCAGGGTCCTCTCGGCTGCGGTGAGGCTGGTAGGGCAGGCAGCACCCTGTGCCGGGCGCAGGGCTCAGCCCAGCCACATGGATGCTTCACAGCACAAATCCCCAGCACTGGTCACAAGCGGGGCGGTTTCTGCTTGAAGCACCAGTTTGATGTAGTTTAGGTTTCAGAAGCGAAGTATAAACATTCCCAGTGAAGACACTTCTTCCAAGGGGCTCGGCCAAGTGGGGTTTCCTCCTCCGTGTTTATGGGAAAGCATTTTGTTTAGATAGAAAAGCAAACGAGCAGATCCCCACATTCCTCCCCAGCACATCTCAGCCAACTCACTGGCCTCTGGGATGGGAGGTTTAGCACAAGCTCAAGGGAAATTTTTGTTAAGAGTCCCTTATTCAACTCCCAGCAGGGTGCCTGTGGGACGTGAGGCACTGCAGGCTGGCTCAGGAGCTGGGCGAGGGTGGGAGGCACCGTTGGTAAGGCAGCCTGCAGATCAAGAGTTATCCTGAGATTCATTACAGCAGATAAATGCTTCTCCTAAAGACTCTTCTAGCCCATGACTCAATACCACAGCCTACTTACAGCCCAGGAAGGCTAGAAAACGTGGCATTGCTTGTACCGTTGTGCTTGGGAGCTAAGAAAGAAGAGAGAGTTTGGATTTTGCCCTTCAGGGCTACAACTAGGTTGAAAGTTCACCTCTGTATGAACACCAGCAGAAAGATTTACACCCGTGAAGTACCACTCAAAATAGGCTTTAAGTGAGAATTAATTGGTATCTATACCTCTGAGCAGGGTGAATTTCCCCTGGGCCTGAATATGTTCTGCCTGAGCCTTTCATGGAGATGTTATTTCTTTCATTAAAGGGGGAGAAAAAGGGATGAAAATCTCCACTGAGAACAGCTGGCTAATTTTCGCTCTTTCTTTATAACAAACTCAGGCCAAGATCTGGTTGCTGGCAAGCACAGACCCAACATCTGCAGGAGGAGAGGCCTCTGGCCTCCCCAGCTCACTGGAATTTTCCAGCTGATGTGAGATGTTTCCCAAGTTAACAACCATGTCTGTTGAGGCAGGGATGGGGTAGTATTTTTTTGATAGCTGGGTATCACAGGGAAAGTGACTGAAGAAAAACCCAACCTTGTGCAGAGCACAACCATGCTCCTAGGGGCCAGGTTTTCTTTCTGGGGCTGCTCTGAGAAACAGGAGCCTCCTCATCTCATGTCCTTGTCCAGTTTGCTCCTTGATTTGGGGGTCCAGTACAAGGGAAGAGTCTAATATCACTCTTGTGACACCACTGACCTCAAAGACCCACCGTCAGTCTTGTAAACACTGATACCATGGTCTCCTCACCAGCAAATTTCTAAGAGCTTTTCACAGCAGGTCAATAAAGCTGTTTATCCCCATGCACACGTGAGGGAAATGAGGCCCAGTGCTGAGAAGTGACTTCCAAAGCTCGCCCATCCAGCAGCACCATCAACCTCCTAAAGGCCAATGTATGGCCATGGCCATGGCGGAAGGGCTGGTCCTTCACCTCCCGTACCTTTGTGATTTGACTCCAGATGCCTCCAAAAGTCCTTTCATGGCTGATTGATGGTTTCGACATGAAATGAGACAACGGGATGCAGTCAGGGTACCTGCAGAGCAGCGGTCACATTTCCAGCGGTATTTACAGGACTGGTACTGGGGGAGAACGTGAGCAGTGAAAGCGTCAGGGCTGATCTCTCCTCTAATTCTGATCAGGCTGAAATCCCCAGACAGAGACGTGAGAGGGCCCCAAATTAGCTAACATCAGCCTTACAGACTAACTGCCCTGAAGCGCCGATTCTCACCTCCAAGCCCCTAAATCCCCTCCATCCTCCTCCAAGTTCAGCCACAAAACAAAGGGAGCCCATTCCCAACCAGTGTCTCTCTGGGCATCCGCAGGAAGGAGGCAGCTCAGGGGTTAAGGCTCTTGGCAGCGTTTCAGTTGTACAATGCAATAAAATATTTTATGACATTTTTACAATATTGTGCAATGGGATTTTGAGACCTCAAAAGAAAACACTATGTAAAAGTAAGATGCAGCTGAGTGGAGCAAGCCCAGCAGGTACGAGTTTATCTCTTTTCCTCCCCGCTTTCCCCTTCTCCCGCTGCCCTCTCTGTAGGCAGGAGCCCTTGCTCCCCACACCACTGGCCAGCCTGGCTTCCCTGGTGCTTCTCAGCACATCTGTGCCGTTTTTATGTGCATGCCACATACTTCCACAGTGAGCGCATATCACATGTTGCTACAAACAGCCCCAATAAACATGGGAGCCAAGTGTGCCTAAATATTACAACATATTAAACACCTTTTAGCCTGATCTGTAACCTTGTAATTGGTATAAAAATAACAAGACTCATCTTTAAATGGGATTCCATGGTTGTCGTTGTCCATTTGCTGCATGACATCGTGGCTTAGGACACCGGTGGCAGGGCCAGGAGATGCAAACTTGCAGTGATCAGCTAAAATCCTTTAGGTCACTGAGCGGTGGCCCCCAAAATCAACTCAAGTGATCCTGAATCAAGAAGAAACACACTCATCCTGAAAGGATAGGGAGTGTTTCATTTTACAGTGAGACATGGAAACAGAGCAGATGTCTGAAAGGAAGCACTGAAGTGAGTTCATCAGAAACAAAGCTTATCCCAGTGGTTCAGCATCTTCATAACTATGTGCAGGTCACCCTCATTGCAGAAGACCAAGGTCACCTCTGGACAGGCCTTACCCTCCTGGAACAGCCACGGCAAAGAGCCTTCAGCAGCTGTGTTTCTGTTATCCCGATGTGCCGAGCACGGTTGTATCTGTCATTGCACCGTTAGTCCTTGCAGGAGATGGTCTAAGGTGAAAGCTCAGGTTGTCTCCACGCCAGAGATCACTGAGGCTGCAAAAGCATCCTGAGGAAGTGCCCCTGTCCTGGGGACAGGACACTGGATGAGCTCAGCCTGGTCAGGACCAGCTGAGTCATTTTGATCATCTCCTGTTTACTGCTCCAGAAATGAGGCTCCCCTTTGGATGCACCAAATCAGTAGAAAATTTGTCTGCAATTCCAAGGTAAATTTGACCAGGGCTGTTCCAGATGCTCTGAGATCAGAGATCGCTATGTAAAAACATGCAGGAGCTTTAACACAAATCCCCAGAACTGGGTGGTGGAAGAGGAGTCTTTAGCTCCCCCTCGCATGCTCTGCCTTCCCTGTTTCAACCCTTCTGGTAACAACGTGGGACAGGAATGTATTTTATAACCGAGGCAGTGATGAGGTTCTTCTGTAATCACTTTATTCCAGGAACTGACGCTCTAAGAAAAATCCCAAATATCACAAGCCTTGGCATAAAATCATACAAATTGGCAACACTGCATTTGGAGTCAGGCAAGCTAAGAAAAGCCTAATCCAATCTTATGCTTTAGAATACCAGCAGATTGCCTGGGGTGATCAGGAAAGAAATGCTTGTCCCCACACGGGACACGTCCAGGGTCTCAGCGGAGCAGAGAGGGGGCTCAGAAGAAGTCCCAGCGTTTGAACTTCTGCAGGCAGAGACATCCAATGTCACGGCTTATTTGTCTGATCAAACAGAGCAAATCCCTCGCTCTGATCCTGCTGATGGCTCCAAATTGCTTTAACCGTTGTTAAATGAACCACACAATATATTTTCAATGTAAGCATATTTTTTTTTCCTTTGTAACAGCTCTTTGGCCTGACTTCAGTGGGTGTTTCGGCTCCCTTGGAAGGTACTGCTGAGAAACTGGTGTACATGAAGACTCACCTGAAGTGGTTTTGCTCTTTTGTTTCCTCCTGTTGACTATTAATGTGGTTTTTATTACATGGCTCCAGCCGTGCCCACGGCTCCTTTGCAGCGGATGCTGTACACGCTCACACGAAGGCACCTCTGTTCAGAAGTGTGTAATTATGGCTTAATTAGGCAAGAGGGAGAAGGCTGAGCTGCATGGGGTCAGCTGCCGAGTCGAGGCTGGATACGAACTGTCTGGCTTCCCCACAGACGGGAAGCCCCCTGACCCTTCCCAAAACAAGGTCCCCCTTGGTTTCCCCAGGGAGTATTTCCACGGAGGGGGGATGAGGCTGCTCTGTGGGAAGTGCATTGGGAAGAGTTGTCACCCATCCCGTAAATCCTGGTTGTGTCAGCTCCTGCCTTGCCGCAGCACCACTTCTCAGTGCCAAAGAAACTCCATGGGTAGAAGCAACGAGAAAAGTTGTGTGTTGAATTGCATTAAAAGACCAGAACCTTTGCTGCTCTATTACTCAGGGGGGATTTCTTGCCCCTTCCAGTTTTGAGGGTTTTGTGTCCCTGTGCCCCTCAGACTTCACTTTTTTTTGGAGTTATTTTGGAACTGGGTCAAACCTGGGCAGAGTTTAGATATCAAAAGTTTGAGCAAAACTAACACATGACAATGTTTGTCAATCATAATGAATCTTTTGCTGCTGGGAAAGGTATTATTTGAAAGCCCCAAATTTTCTCACAGTGTGAATTTTCCAGCCAAATGGTTCCCAATTCAAATTTGTCATGAAATGTCAAAAAAAGAAAAAATGGAAAAAAAAAATCTTAGCCATACCTAGCTATACCTACCTTAAAATGCTAAATTACTCTGCTTTTCATGTCAAATTTGTAGCAAGTATCTCTGATTATAAGGATTTCACCCGGAGGTGGTAAGGAGATTTTTTTGGTACTACAAACTTGCTCCGGGAGTCTGTGTGCAAAATCCTGGAGGGGTGCTGTGCTGGCAAACACCGTCCTCCCCAGCAGAGGCGCCTCCTGGGGTTACACCTCCAGCTGTGACTCCTCACAAGCCAAAGAACCGCTTTTGCGGGGAGCTGCTGTTGGGCTGATGTCGTTTTGCTGGGGAACGCAGGCGTTATCCTGCTCACACATACATGTCCTGGGTATTTGTGGGCATCATGGGTGACCTGGGGAGTAAATTACCCTAGTGTTCATCCATCCTTAGCACGATCTGCCTCTCACCTTGGTATTGCCCATGGGGGGGTTTTGGTGAAATTCTTCCAAAACAAAAAAAAAAACAAAAAAAAACAAAAAAAAAAA
>NW_009259586.1:1180236-1188338 GCF_000687185.1 Egretta garzetta
TTCCCATGGGGGGGTTTTGGGGAAATTTTTCCAAAAAAAAAAAAAAAAAAAAAAAAAAAAAAAAAAAAAAAAAAATTGATCTTGCAGCAGGAGAGTCTCCTGGAGTCCTGAAGAACTTTGGATGGAAAGCAGGAGCCCTGCAAAGGGACAGGCTGTGGGCTGAAGCTCGGCTGCATCAGCATGTGGTGGCAGTAGGTGACGAATGTCCTTACCATGAAGGGAGCAATTCCTTGGGCTGCTTGTCCCCTGCCTGCTAAGCCCTGTCAAGTCACAAGCCGCAAGCCCTTAAAAGCTTTAAAGGAAACAAGAAAAAGCTTTGGTTCGGAGGAAGGAAAGAGTTTTTGCGAAGTGATGGCAGAAGGGAAATTGTGTCTTCTCTGAAGCAGCTGTGACTCCACCACTGGGCATGTCCATGCTCATAACAAGGGACGTCCACAATGGATGCCCTTCAGCTTAGGTGAACCCAATGAGTGGAAAACCCTTCCCATCTGCCTGTGCATTTACGCAAGTCCCCTGCCAGCATCTCAGAGTGCCCACCATCACCTCCCTTCCACTCCAGGGTTTCTTAAGACATGAGGCTTCTGGTGCCCCAGCTTGGGCTCCCAAAGCACCTGCAGATCATCTCAAACACTTCTTTCAGGAATCCTAGCAAAGCATCTGCTGGTGGCAACAGCTCTGCCAGGGGAGCTGGGCATGTGCCTGGACACCTCCCCGGGCACCCTGGCTGCCAGGCCAGCTGCTATCAATGGCATCAGAACTTGGATTACATCAATTCTTGTGACATTGCCCAACTGAAACCCTGCTCCCCAAGGGAGGCCCAGCTTAATTGACTGTGGTTATTAATATTGTATTATCAGCAGCCAGATGGTCTAGGGGCAGGCAGTTTTCATACATTTTACTGATGTCCTTCAGTGGGAAATTATTTCCACTTACCTTTCATTCTTGTACACTTCAGGTAGAACAAAGCATTAACAGCAGCACCCTCCACCATGAGCAAAGTGACCACGAGGAAGTGCCTGGCTGGAGTGGGGACATGAAAATGTGTCTGTGCCTGCTTTAATTAAAGCAGCTCGGTGGTGTGGCTGGGGGTAAGAGGAGCTGGTGGGTCCTTCGTGCCACGGCTGGAAAACACCCAGAGCAGCTTTGCTGGAAAGGCTCTCCCCTTTGCTCTTTTTTGTTGTTGTTTTTTGGTTTTTTTTTTTCACTTTTTCTGACTTTTTGACTGATATTGGAAAAGCTCTCAGTGGTGAGTGCTCAAAACACAAAAGCCCCCAGAGGCATCACCATGGACTTTCCCGGTAAAGCCTCCACATGCAGACAGACAGGACCCACACAAGTCCCTGGGCCAGTCAAAGCCTAAAACTCATTGGTGGATAAACAGAGCTCAGGAGCATGGAGAGGAGCATCTTTAATAGCACCTTGGGAAGAAAAGTGACCATGGAGAGGTGCTTTAGGGAGGTCTTTAACCAAGAGGTTTTTCTGGCTCCCAGGGAAGATTCAGTCCAAGGAATAGTCAGACGGGTACCTCCTCATAGTGCATTTCACTTGATTCTAGTTCCAGCATTGTCCATTTGCTCCTTCCACACTTGAGATGCAAATGATGACTGAGATAAACAGAAAGAAGATCCTGGGCTTTATGTTGCCAGAGGAAATTGCCCTGCATCGCTCCGCACGCCCCACAGTGCGCAGGGCTGTCCCCACCTGAGGTCCCACCAGCACCGAGCCCAGTCCTGGCTCTGACACCAGCTCACTCTGTGGCCCTTGACATGTCCCCGGTGCCCAGATAGGTGCCCCAGCACTGCCCCTACCTCAAACACTTGCAGTATCATGGGGTTTGCCAAGGCTTGTCCTGCAGGAAAGCATCTCTCCAAGGCATGGTGGTGACGGGGTTATCCAATGACAAGATAACACCTCCATCAAAGTGTCACCAGCACAGTCAGATTGGGGATGAAGACCTCTGTTGTTAACACCCCTCCTAATGAGTATTGCTGCTGACAGCTCCAGCGCAATCTCAGGGAAGGTTTGGGGGAGAGGGGGGCTGGAGGCTCAGGGAGTGTAGGTGAGGTCTCAGGAGAAAGTGTTGGTGGTACCAAGGGCTCTGAGGAATGAGCTGCACTCAGACTCATGACATGATATAAATACAACCACCCTGTTATTCCTGTACAAATTACAGCTTCAGCCCAGCCCCTGTTTTCTCCGTGCAGTGGGAAGGGTATAATTTGGGGGATTTGCTAGGCTTTTACCCAACCCTGTGCCCAGCCAAAGTCTCTGCTGGGCAGCCTTTTAGTCCCATGAGCGTGGCTCTTGGGGCACAGTGTGCCTCCACCCTGCCTCTCTGGCTGGAGCACTGATCCTCCCCCATCACCCTCCTCCCCTCCCTGACAAGGCTAGGAGCTTGCTCCGGTGGCTTGGCTAAAGCACATGGTCACTCATGGGCTTTGTGGGGAGGAGGGGGATGGTGGAGTCAAGGGTGTTGGGGAGGCAGGACCACGGGGGGATCTTGACAGCACAGCTCTGGCCCACACTGGGCAGCTGCCAGTCACCTCATGATGGACAGGCCACCAAAGAATAGGTAAGAAGCCTTTAAACAGCCATCAAATGCCAAACAACATGTATAAACTACATGGTGAGCTGTGGATCATACTAAGCATTACAGTGTTCCTTGTACCC
Source organism: Egretta garzetta (assembly GCF_000687185.1). Lineage (NCBI taxonomy): Eukaryota > Metazoa > Chordata > Aves > Pelecaniformes > Ardeidae > Egretta > Egretta garzetta. The sequence goes on from NW_009259586.1 coordinate 1,182,907, forward strand.
TGGGGAAGTTGTGGGAGCACAGCTCCCCAAAGTGAAACAGGCATTTTCGAGAGTCCCATCACAAGCATAGATTTAGGTGCAAATTGCTCATTGCAGACTGCAGAGGAAGCCCAGAGCAACAAATACCTATTTGGGGGTCTCAGTGAAGGGGTTAAAACAAGGTGAGTGGGATCCTCTCTAAGTGACACTGCTCAGACAATCATGATGACGTTTTCATGGCATTGGATGATTTGGGGCGTTCTGTGATTTGCTGCATAGACTTTTTCTCTGTGGCCAGCAAGGTGATTTGGCTGAGCTCAGTGGAAGTGCAATGTCTCCTCCACGGTTGCTCCTTGCCTGAGTTGTACCAGCCCCAGTGATGGGCCCTGTGGGCACAGGTTCCAACCACCCCCTCCCCTTTCCCAGGCCACCGTACATGGGAACACGGGGCACAAATCTGGGCTGGCAGCATAGCTCTCATTCCTGGCCCAAACACTTTGGTGCTTGACCATGTTATTTCACTGCCTTGGCCAAACCTGAATTATCTTCAAGTATCTGCTTCTTAGATAAAGTTTCCCCTCCTCCTACGACCATGCGATGAAGAGACACATCTCACACACAACCAGAAGTATCACAGAATCATAGAATCCCAGGTTGGAAGGGACCTCAAGGATCATCTGGTCCAACCTTCCTAGGCAAGAGCACAGTCTAGACAAGATGGCCCAGCACCCTGTCCAGCTGCATCTTGAAAGTGTCCAGTGAGGTGGAGTCACCACTCCCTGGGGAGATTTTTCCAATGATTGACTGTTCTCATTGGGAAACATTTTCCTCTCACATTGAAACTGAATTTTCTCAGGATTAACTTGTACCCATTACCCCTTGTCTTTTCCCTTGTGAACTGGGAGTCTCCATCTTCTTTGTAGCCACCCCTTAAATACTGGTACATGGTGATGAGATCCCCTCTGAGCCTCCTTTGCTCAAGGCTGAACAAACCCAGTTCTCTCAGCCCATCCTCACATGGCTAAGAGAGGCTTTCCAGCCCTTGGATCATTTTGGTGGCCCTGCTCTGGAACCCCTCCAGCCTGCCCACAGCTTTTTTGTATAGTGGGGACCAGAACTGTACACAGCATTCCAGGTGTAAACTAGAGCTAGTCAAAAGCATATTGCTGTGAGGGAAACCAGCCCTGGGCTGGGCTGGAGCCCCGGTGTCCCCCAGGCTGCCTGCTGACCCTCAGACACATCATCCTGGGTGACGCTTCTCCAGTCGCATGTCCTGGACCAGCCCCGGAGCCATACTCTGATGTGGCAGCCAGGACCTGCTCCAGGATGGAGTAGCTGAACCCTGGTTTTAGAATCACTTTGGTTGGAAAAGACCTTTGAGATCATTTTCCCTTTGATCCACCAGCAAGGGCTCACCTGACGCCCACACTGCCAGGACCGGTGCGTGCTCCCCAGGCTGGCCGCTCGCTGGGAACATCACCAGCAAAGCAGCAAACAGATGTCATCCAAGATCATTCATAAATATTTCATAGCGGCCTGTGAGCCACCCAGTAAAAGACAGAGACCTCAGCACCGGCTCTGAGCTTATTACTGAACATCGACAAATGCTTCTAATTGGGTTGGTGGCAACAACGATATTATTGACAGCAACAGAGAGAACAACCCACTACACTTTATTTGCTTTTCTGTGGGTACCCATGCTAATAATATGTAAATTGAGGGTGATGGATAAGACTTTGCGGAGAGCTGCTTCTCTGTCTTGCTAGATTAACACAGACACCTAAGCAAAAAGAGAGACATTAGGGATTGAGGTGAAGTCTGCAGAGACAAGTGCTGCTCTGAGGTGCAGGCAGATGTGCAAAGGGAGTCACTTGGCATTAAGGCATGAGGTGTTTTCAGCTAACTGCACCCAAATGGGAGCCATGGAGTGAGGAGGGTAGAGGAATATTTTCCAAAAATCCAACCCGTTTGCTGTTGGATTGAACAGCAGCCCTGAACCCCCACCGAGCTGCACGTGGATGCTGTGAACAGGGCCTTTTCCCAAAGGGCTGCTGCTGCAATCAGAGCAAAAATCCCATTTTCTCAACTGTCTCCCAGTGGCAGAGATGTCAGAAAATGGGAGAAATGAAATTAACTGGAAGAGGGTGCAGGACTCGAAAAGACTTTTGGCTTCCGTTCCTGGTTCCGCCGTGTATTTGCCACACACCACTTATTTCCCAGAGGCTGCAGTGCTGTCCCTGTGTCCTCAGGGATGATGTGACACTTGATTTGTTGCTGTTTGCAGAGCATTTTGAGGTCTTTGCTTGAAATGAGCTTTTATTAAAGTTCCTGCATGCTAAGAACTGCCTAGGACTAATAAACATGGTTTAAGAAAAGTAATTTGGGGACATGACAGCAGCTTGGTTCTGTGTGCTTTTGGGTGCGTAATCGTGTGTGTGCGCGCGTGAGTGCGTGTAGTTCACAAATTCTCTGGAGATCCCCCTTCCATTTGGAAGCAAAAGACTCCTATATGAACATAAGTCTCGGTACAGCAATATTTTATATGCAAGTATTAATCCTCTTTTTGAGCAGCCCATTTATTAAAACTCGGCAAGTTTCAATTTCTGAAGCTGGTTTCTTGAGCTGTCATTATCCTCCTGCTGGAGCAGATTAGTGGATTGCTTGGAGGATGCAATTTGAGCTCAATTAATTCTGCTTCAAGTCCCAATTCAGTGTTGCTAAACAGCTCTCAAAACCTCTCATCAGGCTGCCCAGCACTCCGCCGCCTGCTGAGCGCTGCCTTGGGACTGCACTTCTGCCGGGGCGGTCCTGCCCAGCCTGCCCGATGCCAGCCCCCCCGTCACGGGCAGGCACCCGTTGCATTTGCACCATTGCGCCCTTTATTCTAGAGGACTTCTACAAGACTTTCTGCTCAGTTACTCTAAAGCATCTTGTGTCCAGGGAGCAAATGCTGTGTTGGTCTTGCAAAACACCAACCCCAGCATTCAATTTTTTCTTCTCTTTTGCCTCACTTCTGTTAAATCAGTTAAACCATTGGCACAATCGTTTTCATGTCTGCTTGACTACAGCAATGAAAGGGAATGGCGGAGTAAAGCAGATAAAATATAAAGCAGTGAAATAAAAAGTCAGTTCACAAGACAGGGTTTCTTCTTTTCCCTTGGGTAAGACTTGCCTTGACTGTCATAAGTAGGATTAAACCAGAGCCTTGACTTAACCTGCCGGGCCCAGAGCCTGCAAATCCTCACTCATGTGGTTAGGTTTATGCGGGTGGAAATTGGGCTCCTGGCGTCTGTAAAGTGAAGACTGTGTAAATCACCGCCAGAGCGGAGCCATCAGCAGCTCGTTCTTCCAGGCAGGAATTGTCTTTTCTTTACATGCCTTTGCAAAACCTGTAAAATTGGGCCCAGATCCAAGACTTTCCAAATCATTATTAATCTTGACCTAGTTTACAAACAGGTATCAAGTCCATTTCCTCCGTGCCTGTCCTTCCTCTCTCTTCCTTCCTTGCTCTCCCTCTTGTGCTCACAAGTGTATACTGCACGTCCTCTTTCTTGCTTCCAGCCAGCATTGGTTACAATGAACCTGCCTTATTTATTTTTTTTAAACAGAAATACAAACCTTATCATGATATTCAACACCTTCCCAGCCTGCCATATCTACTCTCACTGGATGCTCAAGAGAGGGGAGTCTGGGTACCAGGAGGCCGTCCAAGGCATCACCATCAGCATGAATACGGAGTAGATGACTCTTGTAGCTGCTTCTACTACTTTTATTTTAAGGCAAGGAGGACTTCTGAAATACAGACCATCTGAAAGAGAAAGGACTGGGGCAGGTGGAGGGATGGACCTGTTTTCTTGGCAAGGGAGGTGCAATGCCCGGGGTGTTTCCGGCAGTTGCACAGAGGGAGGTAGAGACCTGTGACAGCTGCAGACTCATCACCTACAGCCTCCCCTCTTCAAAGGCCAAGCTGCAATGTGGAAAAGCAGATTCTGAATTGCCAGGTGGGACCACAGAGCCCAAATAACAAAAGCTCTTGACCTGGGCTAGTGGAAATGCCCTTGCTCCTGTCTTCTTCATAGTGGTCTTCTAGATGTCTCAGGGACTTGCTTTTGTGTTGCTATATATCTGCCCATATCCTTTCAAGCATCACTCCAGGGCAGCTACACTCAGAAGGTTCAGTCCCATGGCACCACTGCAAGCACAAAGATGCCAAACAGACCAGACAGAGACTGTCCCATACGCTGAACTTGGTGCTATCATTTATGCCCAACTGAGTGTGCACATGAGCCTTGGGAGCTGGCAACGTTTTGCACATGAGCTGAGGACAGTCCAAGGCACTGGCAGCACAGATGAGCCTTTCTGAACGTGTCTCCAACGGAAGGCAGAAAACGCAGCTCCCTGAGAAATGTCAGCTTCAAAGGGATTCCCCATGCGCATTCCAGACCCTTGGCCCATTGGTCAGCAGCCTGAAAAAATACTCAGTCCCTAAAGGTCAGCATGCATGACAGCAGTGGCCCAGCTGGGAGCAAAGGGCACAGCTGAGGGACGTGCCGGGAAGGTCCTGCCGCTGGCCACAGGTGCCACACGCCAGAAATCCCCTGCCAAAACACCTCTGCTGTCTCAGCACACTCTGTTTTCATTCCCTTTTGCATTCGGGTTGGGACAGAAATCCCTGCCCCTGGCCGTGCTGTGCACCCATATCTGCCAGCAACACCCAGAGCAGAGTGGGCTCCGAGTGCAGGAGCGGTGACAGCAGTGAGACCTTGCTCCCTATGATGAGTGGCAAAACCTTGGGACAGATGCCACCACCTCCGTGGCTGGTGTCTGAGTGCCATGGACCTGCTTACCTGAACCCTGCGGGGTGGACCACAGCAGCGTGGGGGTGGCCAGCACCTTCTGCACTCCATGAGCCCCAGCTGTAGCAAGGAGGTGACCTGCACCCCTGCGCTGTCCCTGCTCACTTACACAGCCAGCGACCTAAGCTCTCGTCTGAAATTTTCTCCTTCCCTGCTATAAAGCCTGCGGTGTCAATGCCAATTGCCCTCTTGCCTGAGCCACCCCTTACAGCTGAGCACACAGGCAGATTGCTTCCTGGTGCTGTCCTTCGTACCTGGTGATATTAAAGTGTGGGAGTGCTCACAGGGGCGTATGCTAGCATGTATGTCCCCAGGGATTTGCTCTGACTCACCGATCCAACCGTGCCCTACAGAGATGACGTCCAAGCAGGGAAATCTGCATCACCCTCCATGTCCTGCGGCACAAACTCTGGCTCTGATGGGTCTGTACAGCCATGGCAGCACTGGGACAGGCAGCTTTGCGTGGTGGCAGAGGAGCCGGGTCTGTGTTCCATCTTCTCTGCCCAGATCACCACTGTCACACCGGTGGAGATGCTCCCGGGGGTGATGAAGGCATCCATCTCTGCTGCCAGCCGCCCCTGAACTGGCAGGGGCTGG
>NW_009259586.1:1188702-1197485 GCF_000687185.1 Egretta garzetta
TGACAGAGGAGCCGGGTCTGTGTTCCATCTTCTCTGCCCAGATCACCACTGTCACACCGGTGGAGATGCTCCCGGGGGAGAGAAAGGACCCCATCTCTGCTCCCAGCCGCCCCTGAACTGGCAGGTACTGGGGCTGCCTGCTTTCCCATGTACTGCCATTGCCCCAGGGCAGCACATCCACAGCTGCCAGGGCTTTGCCGCCGGTAAGGGGAGGGTATGGACACAGCGGCGTCTGCAGAGCGTGGGGGAGCAGCACAGTGCCGGTCCTTCAGCTGTTGTTTGCTGTGCAGAGTTGGTAAATGCAGCCCTTCACGCTGCCTAAAACACCCTTCCTCGAAGCCCCTACCATGGATTAGAGGTCGAAGTGGGCATAAAGTCGGTGCAAGTTGCTCAGATGGGACTGACCACGTCCAGCCCATCCTGACAGGGCTGAGGCTGAGCCAGGAGCTCAGAGCACAGTGTAGTTCGGGGGGCTTCACTCCCCCTCTAATGTGGCTGCACCCCAGCCCTCTCGCTTTAATGCTGAGCAGCCCTTGCTGCTTGCAGGGCCCTTGCCATGGCTGTGGGTGGTTTGTAGCTATTGACTGAAGTGAGCTGGATCGATACAGAGTCTGTATTGCCTTTGTGGTTGGGAATCCTCCAAAACACAGTTAAAGGCTTGGACAGGCCCAAAGGAGGATGTTGCAGCTGGGGATCATGACCCCAGCAGATGCCTGCTCCTGAGGGGCCACCATGCCTTTCCCGAATATCCCTGTGGGGTGATTCCCAGCTCATGGGAATGACTGGGAACCGCACAGCCAGGGCTCAGATGCCAGCACATGGCTATCAGCTTACTGTCCCGAGGCAGGACAGCCTTGTGCATAGACCCAGTGGGCTGTACTCAATAACTACCACCTGGGATAATCTTCATTTTGGAGCATGATTCCCACCTTGAAGCCTTTAGGATGTCCCAGCAGAGCTGAAAGCACCAAGCCACCCAACAACCGCCGTGCAAAGGCCGAGCTGCCCCTGCCAAGGGCAGTACAGAGCTGCTTGGAGGTCAGAGCCACAGCCCTGCAGACTGTGATGCCATAAAAACTTCTCTACGCATTTTCCTGGGAGAAGCCTGGGGCTTGGAGGGTTAATAAGAGCAGCAGCTAAACGGGGAGACTCGGAGCAGCTCATGTGGATGGTGTGGAGGGGCTTCAGCTGCTCCACTTCCCTCCTGCCATTTCCAAGGCAGTTTTGCCAGCTTACATCAACATCAAGTCTTTCATCCACTGCTGTGTCAGTCACCAGCAGCTCATAATGCCCAGCCTGTCTGGAAAGAGAACAAGCAGCTTCCAAAAATCGCAGCCCCAAGTCTTGCCGCCAGCACTGGCACGCTGGGCAGGGGCAGGAGCCGAATAGGCCTGGAGAAGGGGCAGGGCAGGGGATGCAGGGGAAGAGCAGGCAGGGAGAAGGATGCTTTTGGAAAGCAGAAAAAAAGTGAGTTAGTGGAGATTTTGTAATTTTTTTTTAAATAGGAACTCCCTGTGAAACATGGGTATATTTTTCAAGGATGTTTCCCAGTGGTGCCATATCACTGGTGATGATCTACCATTAAATTGACCATTAGTGATTGATTAAACAAAACCTACTCCTGCCTTCAGCCTAGCTGATGCACCACCTTCTCTTGGTGAAGGCGGTGTTGGAAAACAAGACCGCTGTCACCAAACCCCTTAAACTGGAAGTTCAAAAGGGCTGATCCAAGAGTGAGGATCAGCTCCACGACACCAGCCAGAAAGAAAAATCACCTGACGTATCTCTAGAGTGATTAGATGCCAAAAGAAGGTGATTTGTTAACACCGCAGGTCCGTCTCCTTTGTGCGAAGCCCAGACATCTGGCAGAAGCTCGAGGTGCCGGTGGTGGCCAGCTCCATCCCCATTGCCGGCCAGTGAGCTGTGCTCATGGAAACACCGGCCGCGATTCTCATGCAAATGGCCGGACAGTGAGAACAGATGTGAAACATTTGGTTCTGTTCTTGTTGGCTTGTAAAGAAATAATGCGACTGGAAGGAGGGAAAAAAGGGGCCAAGCAGGGTGCGGGGGGAGAAAGTTTATAACAATGGCTCTCCCTTGGTGGCCCAAAGCGATAGAGTTTATGTCAGGCTGTGCCAAATTCATATCTCTAAGTGAATGGGACTAGCCCTGTCAAGCTTTGAGGTAGGGGCAATACACAAATAATATAAATACAGGGAAGTGTAGAAGCTGTGTCATGTCCAATGTGGAGCCATCAATCATCTCCTCCCATTCCTGAGTTTATAAAGTGATTTCTGATGGTACTTAGACAGTTTATGCCGTCCGTGAGGACTGGCTGGAAAAGCTGACTGCATGCTCCAAGTATGTCGCGTTTGCTCTCAAGGAGCTCCGGTGATGAGGTGCCCTGGCAGGTTTTGTTGATATTAGCAGATGGAAAGAAAAAAAAATCCACTGCTGCTGGGCAAGCCGAAAACACAACCCATGCTCCGACTGAGGCCAGGCTGGAAGGAGCACGGGGTGTCCGTCACCTCCCTCCCCACAGCCCTGTTCAGTGCACGGGATGGGGAAACGGGGCCAGTGGGAGAAGAAAACTAGTAGTGGCATGAATGCATGATGATGCTCAGTCTTCTCTGCCTTTTTTCATCATTCCTCTGGAACTACAGAGTTACCGTGGTCTGTTGGCATGGGATGCCCATCCAGACATAGATACGCATTCAAAAATGTGTGAGGCCCTTTTGCTGTGGACATCCATGCAGAGAAACCTATGAAGACACACAACCCTCAGTGAAAAATATGCATGACATGAGGCTGCATAAAGCTTGCACACTTGTAAACATGCGATGCCCCCCACAACCTTATGCATGCCCATACCTCCATCTGCTCTCCTGTGCGTGCAACACAAATGCTTATACACTGACAGGAGCATCCCTTTGCACGCACACACACTGGATCCTGAGCTTGACTTTTCTCTCTTTATCTATCTGGATACCTCTGAGCTGGGACGCAAGCTCCCAAAATGAAGGGGAACCTCAAGGCTGAGCTTTTCCCGCTACCAGTAGTGACTGAGCTCTCCCAGCACATTGCTGCAGATGGCTTTGACAGCTCCCAGGAGGGAGGGAAAGGCTCATGGCTGAGTATGGAGGCCAGGAAGGCAGTAGAGAAGACTGGGAAGGTGGAGTCTGGGGAACTGGGGGGGCTGAGAAATGGCAGATCTGGTTAGTGCAAGGCATATGTGGAAGCCAAGAAGAGCTGTTGCTGGTTATGTTCAGGCTAACCTGACCTCGTCGCAGCCCTCTTCCCTGCGTAGAGGAGGTGACCACGTCTCCCTGGGCTTGTCCAGATGAGGCTGGTCCGGTGGACCTGTCTCATCTCCACCCAACCCCACTGTTTCTTTTAGCCAAACCTCACATACAGCTGCGTCGAAGGAAAGGTGTCTGCTTGCATTTCGTGAAGCACTAAAGGTCATGTTTTGAAACAGCCAAGCTGACAACTGCCTGCGCAGCTCAGTAATTGCACTCTTGGCGCCGTGCTGTACATGCAAATTAAGCCTAAAATGACACCGGGATGTTGTGCTCCCAAGTTGTCAAGAGCTCGTCCTGGGATTACCTCCAAAACCCTCCAGTGCCTGGGACGTGCTCGCTGGCTGGGTGCTCCCCGGGGGAGCTGGTTCTTGGGGTCGTGAGTCGCACCCCGCTCTGGTGGTACCCAGTCCTCATCCCAGCGAGGCGACGGGCTTATCCACGAGCTGGTGTGCGGGTATGAATCTCTGTAAATACCCCAGTGCACACCGGCAGGGGGGCGCGGACACAACAGGGCAGGCTTCCCCTCACACCCCCAGGATTTTTCTGGTGGGTTTAGCGCAGCGGTCGCCACTGCTCGGCCATCGCCCAGCCCTATCTCAAAGCGTCAGTGAGTTCTCCAGGCGTGACTTCACCCGCCGCTGAAGCACAGCCATCTCGCAGCTGGCAGCGTTCGTTAGCATTGCCTAGCAGGAGCGCGGGCTGTCTGAGGATGGGATGCTAAGAATACAGTATTCAGCCCAAACTCCTGGGGTGATGCAAGCAGGCCAAATTTCCCATACAAGGCAGGAATGTGCGTCTCTCGTTCCCCCTTCCAGCAAGAACTAATGCTATGTTACTGCTTTGCTTCCTTTTAAAGTGCTCTCTTCAGCCCAGCAAAGCCAATAAGTGGAGCTGTCAGCAGCTCCGCTCAGCCAGGACAGAGCGGGAGCGGGGTCTCCCAGGGCGGGAGGCAAAGCCCGTGCCCTTCCCTCACCAGTGCCCAGGGATTTGCCGGTTCTGATGCTGGTTTGCTGGGGGTACACTATTGCCCCTCTCTGCCTGGTGCTGCTGGTTACGCTGGAGGGCTCAGTGTTTTCTGGGTGTTACAAACACCCCGGGGAGCATCATGGGGCTCTGGGCTCAGGTGCTGTTGCTGGACCAGTTGTTCCCAGCTGTGGTTTCAGCCCTCCTGAGGGAAGGTAGGATATTTCACAGGGACCACACAGAAAGAGCAAGCCATGAGGCTCAAATTGGCGCTTTCCCTTTCAACCCCCACTCGTACCATTGCTGTAAAAGGAGAAGTTATCCCTTAAAACCTGCTGTGAAGGCAGAAGCTCAGGGGCTTTACAGCCAGCCCCCCACCAGTGGGTCTCTGGCTTTCCTGTCCAGCACGCCTGCTATGCCCCAGCCCTTCGGGAGCCTGATTCAGCCCTCGGTGCTCTCCAAGCATTGCTTGATATCCAATAAAGTCAGTGAAAAGACTACCCTTAACTTCAGAGCCCCTTGGTTAAGATTTTGGAGAGAGCCAAGGCTTTGTACGCTCTCCCATGAGGGCCGAAGTGAACCAGGGCATGAGCACAGGCAGCTGCCATCTCCCCTTAGGGTGAGCCTTGTCTCCCGTCCCATCCTTGGGGTCATTTTCTCCAGCTGACATGTCCACCCCAGACTGGGAAAACCTTACCAAGTGTATCTTCATCAAAGCCAACCCTCCTTCACGAAACACACCACTTTCCCCAACACCACATTTTTAACAGAAAAAAAAAGTTTTATCAACAGTTTGAAAGCAGTCTTCCTTGTGTGTTTAATATAGAACCATAAATGCAGATTTAGGGTTTAATTTTCCCTGTATTGTTTTCATTGTCTGGCCTGGCATTTTTTTGTAGAAGGGGAGAATAATATTAAAAAGCACAAAAGGCCTGGGAGGCATTTATTGTTGTTCCAACCCCTAGCCAGTCACATCTGTATCAAACCCAGCACGATGAAGCACGCAGCGCACAAATAAAATGAGACACAAACAAAGGTAATAAAAGAGACAAGTATCTGTTTCAAAAGCACTGGAAGAGCAGCAGGAGTGTAACTACTTCATGTTCCAGCTAATATAGCTGTCTGGAGTGATCCTCAGAAAGCCATACCAGGGAGCAGTTTATGGCTTTCCCTTGGAGAGCTCTTGTAAATATTTCCCTGCAGTGGCTGAGGACCACTGGGAATGCTGGGGTTTGCCAGCCCCTCGTCATTTCGGTTTGCCAGCCCAGCTAACAAACCCACTGTTTGGGGTGTCCATAGGGCACATGTCTACACACAGGCTGTAAGCGTAGATGTGTAGGCAGGGCATCACGCCGTAGTTCCCAGGACGTGCCTGATGCTGGGGTACTCCGAGAGTGATTTTTCCATGGATGAGAACCCCTGATGTGTAAGTGCACTTGGGTGTAACAGTTTGCTTCAGGTGTGCAACTCCCCTGAGTGCAGATTTGTACTGAGCATGGCCCATCCCCATCTCTGCCGCCTGCCCCAGCTCTCCAGGGGAAATCCATCATTTCCCACAGCCCCTTGGAGGGGTGGGTGTCATTCAAGCCAGCCCAGAATGACATGATGCCTTTCCCCACCTGATAAAAGCCAAGATGAGAGCTGGGCTCAGCACCCAGACCCCTCACTGTAGGGCCCAGACCCCTCGTTGTTGTTCCCAGACCCCTCACTGTAGCACCCAGCCACCTTGTTGTTGTTCCCAGACCTCTCCATGCACTTGCTCTTCAGGCTCACAGCCCTTTGCAGCCAAGTGACTCCCCACCATGGCCCCATGGCCCCAGCCTGCCTGGTGTAAAAGGGTCCTTGCCTGCTCTTGGGGTGAACTGGGGGGGCTGCAGCCATTACCGTGGTGCAAACAGCCCCCGTTATGTGGACAGGATGGGTGGTTGCATGCCTGTGGGTATGTTGCTCGTGACCGGCAACGTACCCCACATACCTTGGGTGGCTGAGGGGTCTAACAGAGGCAGTGACAGTCCTCTGAGGATGTGGTTGCAGTAAGTGCCACTAGCTGAGGTCCATGGGGCTGTTCCTCTGCTGGACCTGCCTGTGGATGAGCACCAGAGATGGGCCTGGTGCACCAATGGGACCCCGCTCCCTTCATGGGCTGCAGGAGGAGCTGGGGTGAGCAGGCACCCAGCAGAGCATCTCAGCAAAGCTCCACGGCTGCCAAATTCGCCCTGCCTGGCTCTGAGGTCTCCCAGCCTGTTCTACCGCCCCAGCAGCCTGAAGCAGTGGTAGGCCACTGAAAACTCAACTGGGAGCTGTGGCTTCAGTAAGTGGGGGGGGAGGCATGATGAGTCCCACTGGCCCTGCAGAGTCCATAGCCCACTCCAGTCTTTGGGAAACACTGATGCAGCTGCTTTCATGGGAGGCTGAACCTTTAATGAGCTGCGGAAGCCCTCCAGATAAATCACCAGCCTGTATATCTCCAGGAAGGACAAACAGGGGTCATTTAAACCTCAGCCCTTTTGCCCCCTAGATTATATTGTGCATGACGAAGCGCCCTGCTCCAGGCCATGCTCCCCCTTCCGTTACAGCAGAGGCACCACCCTGAGCGTGGTGGCCACTTTGGGAAGGGCAGGTCCAGAAACCAGGACCCTGACGGCAGCAGCCGGGTGGCTGTGGCTGGCAGCCCCAAGCCCCCGTCGGGGCTCTGAGTCCCATTCAGTCTCCTCCTCTTACTGGTTCTTATTAATTCATGCTCCTGATCTGAGGCCTCCCAGATGTTCTCACATCTTGTGCCAGCTCTCTAATCAAGCTGGCCTGTTCTCCATCCCCGCTGGGCAGGGGGTATCAGATCCAAGGTGGACAGCGTGCCATGTCCAGACATCAGGTACAGAGATATGTTGCCTCCCACCCCAGCCAAAGCAGGACGAAGATTTCATCTGCTTTCTGCTCACAGGTCGGTTTGCTTTCTGGGTGCAGGTATTGCATATTCTGTGACAGGCCAAATCATTTTGTCAAGTTAAGTGAGTGCAGGCTGAAATACTCCCTCAAAACTTTTTCTTCTTTTTTTTTTCTGGTCAATAAGATATTTGCTGCGGCTACACTTGTCCTTCCAAAAAAAAAGAAAAAACAATTAAAACCAAAAGAAAAATCCCATCTTTACATTTTTTGTGTCTATGGCTCAATATTTCAGGATACTTTTTCAACAAAACCTCATCACTAGAAATGCGGCTGGGCTCTCCAACACGGCTCCAGCACCTGCCCCTACCTGCTCCATGGGGATGCAGCTCCCACTCCCAGTGCTCACAGGGCTCTGCTGCTGCCCTGTACCCTTGGCACATGCTGTGCCCAATGAGGGCTCTGCAGATCCTGTGAGAGAAAGACCATGGCTCCTTTTTTAGTAATACAGCAGCATTTGGCTGAGACCTCGCTGCGCCAGGCTCTGTATGTCCACACACACCTTGCCCCAAAAAGCTCGGTAGAGCTGGAACCCCCCCCGGAGAGCTCTGGGATGAGGCTGGCAGCCACCATCCTCCTGCCACCACTGCCAGCCTGGGCCTGGGGAAATCCTGGGGCTGGGGACATCCTGGAGCTGGGCACATCCCAGGGCGGCCCCAGCGCCAGCAGCGGCTCATCCCTGGAGTCCCAGCCCCGTGCTGGGGCACTTCCCAGCGGCCTTCCCCACACCACACCTCGGTGGCTGCTGGCCCTGCCGGCTCTGGAGGACAATGCATGTCCCTACAATCCACAGGCAACAAGTCCTTGAACTTTCTGTATGATTTCAAGGGGGGGGGAAAGCCCAGGAGATTACCGAGATCAATAGAGGATTTGGGTAAAACAGGACCTGCCATTGACTCCTCCCTCTCCTCTGGGCTCTCAGATCCTCAGCCGCTGCTGGCCTGTCCCCATTAGCTATTGTTCCTATTCATTTTCGATGAAGGGGTTTTTGTTGTAGGAGCCCATGCGGGGTCACATCGCCCCTTGGTTATCAATCTGTTTCTCTCTCCTCTGTCCCATACTCCATCTCCCTGCTACAATGGGATGTTTTCTTCCGCAGCAGCTTCCTGACAGGCAGCATTCCCTTTGCCTTCAGACCTTATAATCACTTGTTAAGCTGCGCTAGCCTCAGGCTCCCCGGTCCCTTTCCTACCAGACTCCCAGTTTAACCCCTGATCCCATCTATGCTACGGGTCACCGGGAAAGGGGAAAAAATACAGCCGTCCCAGTGGGGCTGGCGCAGGCTGTGCATGCATGAGGCATCCGAGCTGGAAGCCTTCCGCTTTCCTGATTGTACGGGAGCACCTGGAAATATCAGATGGTGGAAGCGAAGTCTTCAGCGCTTGTTTGCCAAAGAGACAGAGGATTTGGGTTGCTGAGTTTAAGCCTTTGCAGACTCGCTTGCCAAAGGTCCATTTCCTCTGTGCCCCATGAAGGGACCCCAAAAGAAGGGCATCCCAAACCAGCCCATTTGGAATAGAAAACCTTGCTCACGGGCTGCTGCAGGTGCTGGAGGGGGATTTTGGCACCAGGCGG
>NW_009259586.1:1197565-1200610 GCF_000687185.1 Egretta garzetta
GAGCAAGCAATAAAATAATAAATAGATAAAAGGAGAAGGGAACAACTGAGCAAGATATGGAACGAGTGCAAACAGGACCACGGAGAAGAGCCTGCCAGGACCATCCCCGGGCTGAGCCCATGCCAGCAGCAGGGCCGGTGCCAGGGAGCCGTGAGGCACGGGCACGGGCATGATGGATGATCAGCCCCGCAAGCTGGGATGGCCACGCTTGCCTCCACCCTGCCAGCCCACTGGGGAGGGTGACCGCACGCCCACCCACCCACCATGTCACGCAGAGCTCCCCTGGACCCCAGAGGATCATAGAATCACAGAATTGTTTAGGTTGGAAAAGACCTTTAAGATCATCAAGCCCAACCATTACCCTAACCCTGCCATTCCACCACTAAACCCTGGCCCTAAGCACCTCATCTGCCTGGCTTTTAAATACCCTCAGGGATGGGGACTTGACCCCTTCCCTGGGCAGCCCCGTCCAGTGCCTGACAGCCCTTGCGGGGAAGGAATTTTTCCCAATGTCCAACCTAACCCTGCCCTGGCACAACTTGAGGCCGTTTCCCCTCATCCCATCGCCCGTTCCCTGGGAGCAGAGCCCAACCCCACCCCTGGCTCCCCCTTCCTGTCAGGCAGTTGTAGGGAGCGCTAAGGGCTCCCCTCAGCCTCCTCTTCTCCAGGCTGAACCCACGGTCACTGCCCTGCTCCTGCTGGCCACGCCAGTCCTGATACAAGCCAGGATGCTGCTGGCCCTCTTGGCCACCTGGACACACTGCTGGCTCATATTCAGTTGTCTCCCCGAGGCATCCCGCTGCTGCCAGGCTTCGGGAAAGGCACGCTCAGTGATGGGACATAGTGAAAGGCTCTAAAACAGGTAGATCAATCAATGCAGCAGAAATTTAGGGGGAGAAGAAAGAGGCTGCACTGGAAATGTTAAGTCATTTGTGTGAGAGGCTGAGCAAAATGGAAAGCACCTTTTGCTCCAAGCCTCTAAGTCATTAAAAAATCCCCACGTTATCTCTGAGAAGGGTTATTTTTGCATTAGGGCTAAAACAGATAAGAGGTGTAAATTCTCAGAGCTGGATGTCATGACGTCAGCCACCCAATTTTTCTGGCTTTATAGTACAGAATTCACCAAATGGTCTTTGTACTGAGAGCAACTCATCTAAAAATAAGGACAAAACCAGTCTGCTCATAAACTTCTCTGGAATCTCATATTTGCAGCTGTACTAGCAGAGTCCTCAGCAATATGGGGCACAGAGGGGTGAAACTATTCACTGCTTTATTTCCCTGTATTGCCCTTTCTACCCGGTGAGACACCTTCCTTCTCGGAGAGCTGTTGCTGGCTGCCGGAGCCACCGGTGCCTTCAGCCCCAGCAGGCAGAAACGATGAGTCAGGTTCTGAAAAAAAAATCACAAGATTGCCTTAAATATCGTAAGGCTGTTTTAAATACAGATATATTTGGCTTATTGCTTTCTAGACACTGAAACTTTTTAAATAGACTCTGGTCATATTTTCCCTAGGCAACTAGTGACTTTTTAAAGGAAAGCTGAGATTGTGACCAATATTTCCAGGAAAAAAGCAGCGAACGTGAGTCCTGCGATGTGATCGCATCAGATAGATGCACATCATCCCTCTGCACTCTTTTACACCTATTTCGCTCCTCATTTTCCCCGCTTGAGATTACCACTTATTCAAACAGAAAACATTGCATTGTTCTAAGTGTCTAGGAAAAAAAAGTATCATGATAACAAGCATAAAGAAGTCAAACCTCTTTGCCTAGATCCTGCTCCTTCTACAGGGCCCACTCCAAAGCCCATTGATGTCAGCAAAGTCTTTTCATTGGCTTCAATGAGCTTCGGATCACAGCACAGATTTAAAAAGGCATTTAGGTTCCTAATGATGTAAGTAGTTGCCTAGAGGTGTTAGGGGCCTAACCTGCTCATAGCCTTTTGTAAATCAAACCAGGCATCTACTTATGTGTTGAAGCGTTGAAATACCTGAAATGCTACAGTATCCTGGAGTCACCAAACATACCGAGCTGGAACTACGCTCGCTAATTTTAGATCAAGTGATCTGGCTGCGTTGCAGCTGGGGTGGGTATGGGTTTGGAAATCCATATATTTGAGATAAGTTTCTGTGTGAGAGAGGAAAAATGTCATAAAGTTGGGAGAAGATCTAATGGAATAATTTATTGCAAATAACATTTGTTATTAATTTTGGCCTGTTTACTATTTGGAAGCACATTTTTATTAACCAGCCAGCTCTCTGCAGATGGCTGATTATTATTCATTGCAATTTCTCTCCCCCCCCCCTTTTCATTTAATAATTTGTGGATACACCAGCTTTATTTCCAAGTAGTTGAAGTTTAATTCCTCAGCTAGGTCCACACCAAACAGAGGGGGGAAAAAAATATCGAAGTCAAGTGTTTCATGTGCAAGTTTGTTTAAAAATTCTATAATCTATGACAAACATTTCAAATTAAAAGGACATTCCCACAGGCAATGAAATAATGAAGCCCTTAGAATCCGGCAGCCGAGGCATGAAGCTGATAGCTATTTCCACATTTTTATGTACTCTCAAAGGAGAAGAGCAAATTCTGAGAGCAATATCGTGTTGTGTTTGTAGAGATTTCTTACCAACGGATTCTGCAGCCAGCCTAGGGGTAATTTGTTCAAGTGAGTGGGGAAAAGTCTGATTTCAGGTCTTTCTGTGCTGTTTTCTGTACAGGGCTTAGTGGAACTGTTGGCTGTAATCCTGTAAATATGTTTTACACGCATGTCAGTGATTTCACCGATTTTAAGGGGGACTGTTCTTCCATGTAAAGGCTTTTGTGTGCGTAGGGGTGGATATGATCGTCGGGCAAATCGGGAATTTGTGCTCAGGTACCAGAGGGACCGGGGGGTGGTGTAATTCAAAAATCTGAGTGTACGGACAGAGAGGTGGATGGAGTGCGGTCGGACAGACATCCCGGTCCCACCACACTCCAGGGGCTTAACGGACACGTCCTGGAGGCCTTCGGCTGGCAAACGGGCCGGGCTGCGGGCGGCGGGGTG
>NW_009259586.1:1202205-1208998 GCF_000687185.1 Egretta garzetta
CCTTCCCCCCGTCCCTGCCCCCAAACCCCCCAGCCCCTCTCTCCCCCCATATCCCCCTCCTCCTTCCTGCCCCCCCGCCCTCCAGCCCCGGTGCAGGGTTCCCCCGAGGGTCCCTCCCTGAGCCGGGGGTGCTGTCTGCGTGGGGGGGCAATGGGAAGAGCAGTGGGTGCCCCATCGCCTTGGGGACCACAGAGTTACCCCTCCCCCCCTCCCAAAGAGCACAGCCCCCCCAACATCTTGCTGCTCCCCAGCTTTTCTGTGGCTTTGCAAAACCTGTGGCTGATCAAAATCCCAGGAGAGCTGCCCCGGCTGCCTCCCCATGCAAAGCGTCGCCTCCCTCGACTCCCAGCCCAGAGATGCAGCCGATAAAAGCAGCTTTCCTCTATTCAGCGTGGAGAAAAAAACCTGTATTTCCCATGCAAATGTTTCAGGTACCCAAAATGTCAGTTCCAGGAGCGCAAGCCACGCACTCACCTTCCCTAGGAAATGAGCAAAAAGGTAGATGGGGTGGTTCTTTCAATTAATTAGTGTGTCATTAAACCAAATAAAAGGTATCATCCCCTTTAAAATGAGACAGTAAACGTTAAAGCCAAGGGGCAGGATTCTCCTTACTGTTGTTTAGATGTTTTCCTTGTGTGTTTTGAAGTTAATAGAGGAGCGTCTTCTGGCAGATTCCTATGGAAAGGATTAGTTAGGGTGGGGGTGAAACTGTTCTTTCGCAGAGCGTGTCTGTGTTTGTGGCTTTCTTGAATGAACAAGTGAAAAAGGAGAGGATTTTGGGAACCCCCGGAGCTTGTTTTACTTACATGTTAAGCCCAGCTATTAGCAGAGATGAGAGGATGATTTTGGCTCAGCTTGCGGTGACAGCATTGAAATGTGGAGTAGGATAGTACTGACGGTCCGAGTGTTTATGTAAAAGCCTTAACACGTGGAAGCGATGAGCTTCCCTGTGTATCCGCCGGTGTCAGAAACACGCCGGGTTTTTGCAGGCAGTGTGGGTTCTCCAAGAAGAAAGATTTCCTTTCGTGTGGGCTGAAGCTGTCTACAGAATTATATTTTTAGCGTGCGCTTATCCAATTTCCACATGATGACCCTGTATCAGAAAGGAAACATTAAAAACGAATCTGAAAAACCTCAAGAACTTTAATCAAGCCTTGACTTTGAAAAATAAACACATGGCTTTGGGGTGGCATCTACTGAAATTTATGGTGGATATGCAGAAAAGCTCATTTATCAAAGATGCTCTCGAAGCCTTGAGGAGCAGATGGCAGTGGGATAGACCCGCTTCTGGAAACAGTGCCTGTGCAAGGAGTGCAGACCCTGGCAGAGGAGGAGCCACAGGCATTTAGGGCATAGTACAGCCCTCGGTGTCAGGGATTTGATTTTCCAGAGGTTTGGTCTTGATCTTGTAGCTCTTACTCATTTGAGGTGCTGCCCTGCAGGCTGTTTGTGTAATCATTATGTTTTAGCATTTGGTACATGAGCTCTCCCATTAATTGCTGCAGTTTGTTTGTTCTGGTATTTGATGTACTGAATTTCATCTTTTTTTTTTTTTTTTTTTTTTTTTTATTTTTTTATTAGCCCTGTGGAGGCTGAGGTACAGTGAATTCTTTGTATGGGATTATTCCTTTGAGACCTAATCTTGCCGGCTTTGCTTGTATGAGTAATCTTTATTAACGCACAGAGTCCCGGCGTGATGGCAGAGCTGTGGTGTCAGCCTGCTGGTAACCAGTTACCAGCCTGTTATAAATACTCATTTAAAAAAATATCTCTCTCTCTCCACGGGTTTGTTGCAATCTTTGATGAGGGTTCAGTGCTGGGGAAATGGCCAGATGTTTGCCAGGGGTCCTGATTTCTTATCTTTGGCATCGAAGGCTTGGGTTTCGTGTGCATTTCTGTTTCCCAGCAGTCAGACTAAACAGCATCATTACAAGGTATAAACAGTTGGGTTTGCTTTCAGCACCCACAGGAAGCCGGCGCGGGCAGCGAGCGCCCTGTCCGAGGGAACAAAAAGCTCTCGGCTGTTCACAGCGACACGGGCTTGCAAACGGAGAAGAGCCAGCCAGCTGTCGCGGCTGATGGTCGAAGCTGTTGTCACTGGAGCGCGGAGGTGGGCTGTCACAAGGATGCCACGCTGGGACCATGGCAGGGTGGCTGTGGGGTCTTGGGGGACCCCAGTTCCTCCTGGAAACAAAAAAGAAGCTCCTGTAAGAGCTGCTTGTTACGTGGTGTGAGGCTGGATGGGGGCTGAGCTGTAGCTGCAGCAGCCGGGGGATGCTCCTGAAGCAGCTGGTGGGGTGATGGTACCGGGAGGGCAGCGGCTCGCGAGGCGCAGGCTTGGCACATGAAAGTCCTGTCGCCTACCGGGGTGCCAGACAATGCACGAAACCAATCACAAACGCTGTCCGTTAAATCAAGTGGAATGATCGCTCGCCTCTCAGAGCCTGCGCTGTGCCGGGGTAGGAAGGCAGCTGCCCTACAGAGAGGCTGATTTTATAAAAAACAACTTGAGTGATTTGATTTGGGAAGCACGACACCTCCGTGTGTGCTCCTGTGTGGGTTGAATGTCAAGGGAAGTTGTGTGCCAAAAGCGGCTCGCTCCAGTTTGGGTTTGCAAGCCCTCTCTTCGCAGGGGGACAAAAGGAGGGAGGGGGCAGCCCACAATGCTGGCATTGACTTCCCCGCACAGAAACCTCTGCTCCAGCCCTGAACAAGGCAATTGAGCTAACAGAGTTCAATAGCAGGTGAGCATGGGTTTTAATAGAGTTCAGCTGCCACCCCCCACCCCGAATATGGCTGTATACAGCCTGGGGAGAGCTCCCAAGAATAGGGGCTAAGCCAGTCAAGTTAAAAAAAAATAATAATAAAATGATGTCTGGATTAAAAAAA
Source organism: Egretta garzetta (assembly GCF_000687185.1). Taxonomy (NCBI): domain Eukaryota; kingdom Metazoa; phylum Chordata; class Aves; order Pelecaniformes; family Ardeidae; genus Egretta; species Egretta garzetta. The sequence continues at coordinate 1,205,095 of NW_009259586.1, forward strand.
AAAAAATCTGTATTTGAGGGTGATATTGCGAGTCTGGCTGGTTCCCTCTGATCCTTTGTTAGTCTCGTGCTGATTGAGCTGCCTGTTGGAATGTCATTATACTGTCAGTCACCCCAGAAACATTTATTTCATATGTTTTAATCTCCCTGCCTCCGTAGCACCGATGCCAATTTCGCTAGAGCAAAGCCAAGCTAATGTCATTAGATTACACCTGATCCAGGGGAAGATGAAAGATGATTCAAAGTTACTCCGTCAGGTTGGGAGTTTAAGTATCGCTCCTCCCCAATGCTTCCAGAGCTGGGGAGCTCTGTCTCCTAATTAATGTCCTCTTGGGATTTTTCTCCAAGGTGTTTTTTTTTTTTTCTTTCTAATGTAGGCAACTGCAGATGTTTCTGAGTCAAAGGGAACAGAAAACGTCTCGGTTGCTGAAGAGGTCTGGGATGGAGGAAAAGGTTTGTTTGGGGGGGATGTGCATAGAGCAGCTGCGGGTGGCTGCATCCCACCTTGTGCTGTTTCCCGTCCCTGGTGCCTCAAATCATGGTGAAATCGGCACCCTGGGGATGGAGGAGTCAGGCTGCTCCTGTAGCAGCAGATGGCCTGGAGGTCCGTGGGGTTTTGTGGTCACTGTGAAAGGTGGAGCAGGACCAGATGACTGTCAGGAGGAAACCCCCTGCGGGGGGGAGATGCTGCAGCAGTAGATGTCTTAAAGTGGTCTTTGCCCCCCCCTTTCTTAAGCCAACCTTGCATCCTCAGCAAGAAACACCGGGTCTTTGACAGTGTTCAGGGTGCATCCAGCCCAGAACATAGGCTGTGACATGGGGCATTGAGTTTGGGCTGGTTTGGGCTTTCCGCTGCCTGCTGTGTGCACACCTGCTTGTAGGGAGGTCTGGTTTAGCAGTACCTGCTCCTCGTCCTGGGAACATCTCGTCTCCCAAAGACATCTGAGTTACTAACAGCATCAAGTGCAGCCTGCAGCAGTTTCTCTGGAAATTGCAGCCTTGGACAACCACACACTGAAGAGGATCAAGGTCCTTGGTTTATTTATTTGTGTAATCAGATACCTCCCTGTACTGAGCTCATGGTGCCAGATGCTGTATGAAAAGGGAACAAAAGATGGTCTTTGCCCCAAAGCACAGGTAATTCACTCTACGCAACGGGTGGAGGTAGGCTGAGAGAGGTGCAAAGGCGGCGGAGAACGTGTTGGATGGTTGGGCAGGATGGGTCTCCTGGCCAAGGAGTCATCTGAGATATGGAGGATGAGGTGGGTTTATGGGTAGCTGAAGGGACCTCTCCATGCTTGGGAAGAGCAAGGGGGAGAAGGAGCTTGTTGAAAATGCTGATGAGATCAGGTCATTGAGGCTGTGACAAGAAGACCGTAACGGTTCTGGTGCTCATGTGCTTTGCTGCTGCATTTGCACCTGATCTGGTCTCGGATACTCCAAGGCACTTCAGTAAAGATTTGAAACAGTTGGAAGGTTAGCACCCTGCTGCTGCGGAGGTGTCTTGGTGTGCCTCAGTCTGCCCATCTGTAAAGTGGGAGGGAAGTCACTGCCTTGTGCTGCGATGGTGGGTCAGCAGGGTTGCGGCTCTGCAGCACCTCTCTCCAGCGCAGAGATGAGGTGCTACGTGGAGTCTGAGCTTGTTGGGCTATGCTGTGGTTTAAATAACACCCAAAGCAGATGAATCCTACCAGAAATGCTGGCAGAGGTCCTGCAGCCTTGGCACTGTCCTCTCGTGTCAAGGTGGAGTGTCGCCTGGTGCGCACACCTGATGGATAGCACCAGCCAGGGTGGCACTGGCCAGACACCCCCCTAGGCAAGATCTAGGACAAGAGGAAACGATATCAAGTTGCGCCAGGGGAGGTTTAGGTTGGACACTGGGAAAAATTCCTTCCCAAAAGGCTTGTCAAGCACTGGAAGGGGCTGCCCAGGGAAGGGGTTGTGTCCCCATCCCTGGGGGTATTTAAAAGCCGGGCAGACAAGGTGCTTAGGGCCAGGGTTTAGTGGTGATGATCCTAAAGGGCTTTTCCAACCTAAATGATTCTATGATTCTAACTGCAAAGAGCTGGGGCTGGGTTCTTCCCCCTCTCACTCCTTAGATGAACCCCCAAGAGTTATTATTTTTGACGGTTCTTTTAAGCATTTTGCATCTATGCATATCACTTCTGTTTTCTGTTAATGGAGAAGTTCGTATCTAGGGTTTGCTTCCCATATGATGATTGGGTGAGCTCCTGAATTGGTGTATAAGGAGGCATCAACCCCATTCCCATTAGAAGGCATCAAAAGAAATATTTACAATTTTTATTAGACCCTTTTCTCGGCAGATCCTGTGGTCTGCATGGGGTGATACCAGGGAGGTTGAGAAGTCTGTGGACCCCATCCTCCTCGTCAGTACTGCTTCATACCCTGGTCCCTGGGGCATGGGAGGCTGGAGGGGATCAGCACCTTCCTTGTCTACCCCGTGGCTCTGCCTGGGTCTGGGGTACTTGGAAACTGGGGCTCCCCTGGCCCTGCCTGCTGGTGCTGAGCAATCTTGAAAATATGGCCTTGACGGTCCAAGATTTTGTCAGTTAAATTCATAGAGCCGGGTCTCGTGAAACGCAGTGCAAAGCCTCAGCTGGCTGGGGTGAGATCCCATTTATGGCAAAAATTGTGATACTCCTTAGAGAAGCAGCAGATTCGCCCCGCTTAAACCACTAGTCCTCCTTTAAGGTCAGACCTTGCAAATCCCCAGCTATGCACGCAGCCTGTCCTCCTGCCATCAGCTCTGCTGCCTTCGGGGGGCTCCTGGGAGTAATTATGTCCAGTCTGGGGTCTGGGCCATGCTCTGGCCGCACCATCGCCACTGATATCTCTGTTCACCGCAGCTAGGATTTCACGCTGACCTTTTGAAGTCTATAATAAGAGCAGTTAGGTCTGGGGAGAGAGGGAAGAGAGCTGGTGCCTTTCCAAAGAGTTCAGAGCAAAAAAAGAAATGATCAGAAGCCCTGAGAATAACCCTCTGTGAGTCCTCTCCCTGACGTAGGCATTAAAGCTTCTGAGCTGCTAATTATGCTTTTCCCCTGGAGAATATCGAGGTAACCCAAACTGCTTTCTCAGGGAAACAGCAGAGGCTGGCGACGGGGAGCAGGGTTGGTTGTTGTGGCCATAAATCTTTGCAAATTCTCATTACGTGCAAGGGAAGTGGATTAAATTGCAGTTAAAGTTGCACTGCTGGGGTTGGGTACTGGGGTCTTACCCCATTACAAAGCCCTGTGTGGGGCAGTTTGTGCAGGGTCTGTAGGACTGGGACCATCCTGGGGACCATGGCAGTGGTGAGTGTCATGGCCTGGCTCCCGCAAAATTTTTCATAGTTTGGAGTTAAACATGTTAACCTCCAAACCGCCCCCTCCTGAGCCCTTGCGACTCCCCAGGGGGGTACGTGAGCAGGAGGGTGCCCGCAGTGAGAATATAAATAGAGTTGCTCAAGGAAGTGAATTATTCTTGGCGCTTCTTTCATCGAATGATGCGATTCTGCAGGAGGAAATCTTTCAGCAAAAGAAATCGCCGGTTCCCTTCATGCATGGCAAGACTATCCTTCTTGCTTCTGGAAGCGAGGAGATTCGTAACGTGCTCTTTCTGTTGCAACACCATCTGTTGCAGAGATAGAAAGATCCCTGCTCAAACTCCCCCAGGCTCGAGGCTGCTGCCAGGTACGTCTCTGGTGGGAGAAACTTCCCATGGCTGCCCCAGGGGACCTTTGGAAACCTCGTGTGGTTGTTTTCCCCACTGTTCAGGAGCCATGCCCAAGCATCTGAAAATCCCACCGGGGCAACTCCAGGCATCTGGACACCTTCCTTGCATGAAGCCATGCAGATTGTGGATGCCAGCACAGCAGCTTCCGCAGGATCCTACCCCGGCTCTCG
>NW_009259586.1:1209044-1215095 GCF_000687185.1 Egretta garzetta
GAGCGGGAGAGAGTGGCCTCCCCTGCCCTGGCTGTGCCAATTGGCTCCAGTTCTGAGTGCAGCCAGTGGCTGGAAACTGGGATGTGAACAGTCGGATTGGGTCTGACCACAACCACCCTTCCCACACCTTCCCCTGGTGAGAGATGTTCAGGTTTAAGCGCAATGCCGTGATGGGAAGCTGGTGATTTATTTATTTATTTACATCTCTCTCTAGCGGGATCTTTGTTTTTTTTTTTTTCCTGATAATTTCAGAAAGCCAGGCTGATTTGTTCTGACATCGCCCATTGGAAAAGGGTTCCCTCCTTCAGCCCGTGCTCTCTGGGGAAGCCTTTTATGGGAAAATATCAAATCCAATTGTTTTGACTTCAGTGTTTATCTGATGGGGGGGGGGGTATATGCTCAGGCATGCATCCTTGGGCTCTCAAGTGTTGAGTTTTGTCGTCGACATTTTGTTTCTGCTTTTGTGGTATCGTAATGTTGAGTACCATATAGCAGCATCTTTCACCATTATTTAAACACTTTTGCACTGTCTGGACTGGTCTGTTTGATAAGCCCTTTTCGAGGAGAAATTCCCAAGTGCTAGCATGTTCCAGCTCAGAGTAAAACAAGGAGGAAACGCCTGGATTTCCCACCTGGGGGAAGCTCTGTGTCCTGGCCCTTCCAGCACAGGGTTAGCAAGTGAAAGGCAGGAGATGCAATGGCCCAGGAGAAGTATTCAGAGAGCCCGCAGAGGTGGTCTAGCTTGGCTGAGCCCCCAAAAACCACACTCTGGGATCAGCGACCCTGCGGTGCTGACATGCTCCAAGCCCCCGTAACATGCCAGCTGGAGATGCCGCTTTCCCTGTTTTGCATCTGGACTTTGTTGCCTCTGGAGTCCTTCCCCTGGCTGGAAGTTTGCTACTTTGGTCTCAAACGTTGCTGGACTCCAGGTTGTGCCTTGCCAAAGTTTTGCTTTAAACCTCAGTAAGAAAGGGTTTGGGAGGACCCCGGGTCACCCTGTGCAGCAAGGCATGGCGTTCCCCTGCTCCTGCTGGACCTGTGCCCGTGGGGGGGTCTCCAGGCCTGGACAGGGGGAGCAGTGGGTTATCCTGGGTGCAATTAGTATTGTGCCATTAATGTGCCACGATTTGCAGAGGTAAAATTGGTGACGGCACAAAGAGGCTGGACAATGTGCCCAAGCCAGGATCTCCTCCCCTGAGCCACAAGCACTGGGTCAGTGGCCTCAGCCGTGGCCTTTCTCTCTTTCCCAAGCCATGCTGTTAGGAGGTGTTGGCAGAGCTGTGGTGTGGCCATCCTGCCCGGGGCTGGCAGCCGGTCCCTGGGTTGGTTCAGTGCCATGGCCATCAGCACGTTGGTGGGATGGAGGAGGCTCCACGCTACCAGTGGGGAAACGGGCACAAATGCAGCCAGAGCCTCTGGCAGAGGGAGGCTTAGCGCATGGGACCTCTTGGCATCTAGCTCTGTGCTGCTGTTGATCTCCTCTAACTGTGGTAGGAGGGGAGGCTGGTACAAGCCACGGCAATGGGTGTTCAGCATGTGTTGAGCTTCCCTCGGCATCAGCCACGTCCCTGCCAGGTGCTGCTCTGCTCCTCAGCCTGCTCCTTGTGCTGAAGGTCATGGAAAGTTCCCCTGACTCCTCTTACAAAGGTTGAGGGTGCTAATCCCCGTGTCCGGGCTAACTTCCAGCTCAGGTAATTCTAGTCTCTGCCCCTAAAAATTAACTCTGCAGTTTTAACTGGCTCCAGTCATCTTTGTTTCCTGTCCATGGACTTGCTGGGCACCATGCTGCTGGCAGAGACCCACCATGGGGCTCAGGGCGGTTGGCTTTTGGTGGCTGGGAAGTGATCTTTCTTCTGGTCTGCAAGGTGATCTGTTTTTTACTCTGTGCAAAAACTGCGTGTCACGGCAAGGGATGAAGCTAATGTTGTGCAATATTCCTGCCCTCTTGCACTGATGAACTGCACTGTGTGAATATTAATATTTGCCTATAAATGTTTGCCTGGTATTTATCAGTCTTGTACCTGTGTGGCAATGCTTGTTAGCTCCTTCATCATCTCTAAAGAAGGAAAAAACCAAAAGCCAAATCTCGCTGCATGCAGCCAGCGGAGCACAGGTGGAGGCATGCAGAGCTGGGCGAGAGGAGCAGAGTTTGGGGTCGACGGCTGCTTCAGCCGCCTCCTGTGCCGGGCTGGGTGAGACCCAGCTCATGCACGTTGGTTCCACCAACGTCTGGCTGCCCTGTTTGCCCTGTCCCAACCAGCTTCCCCAGCAGGGCAGGGCCATGCGGAGGAGGAGGAGGAGGAGGAGGAGGATGCTGAGCACAGGCACATGTGCACATGGATGCACTGGTGCCTTGGTGCTCGCTCTTTCCCCAGCCCAGCTGCATCAGGGGCAGCGACCAGCTCTTGCCACAGCCTTAGCTCATGGGGGGTTTACTGGGTTTCTTGCTCTGCCAACGTTTTAGAGATGATGCAGCTTTACCGTGTGCTGGCAAAGTCCTTTCCCCCTGCTGCTGGGCTGGGGCCATCGCTCCTCCAGCTCCCTGTGCTGTCGCAGGTTTGGCTGCATCTGCAAGACTGCTCAGTTGCAACTTTTATCTCCTTGGGTGCTCGCTGGCCATCCTGCATCTCCTCCTCCCCTGCGCTCTGCGCTGTATTATCAGGTGGCTGTGAGCTGTGAAACTCTCCCAGGAAGCGAGCTCTTGAGCTCTGCTAAAGGCTCCCTGCAGCCTGGGTCCAGAAGCTGCTGAGAGGGAGATTTCATGGGGTGGCTGAGAACGCAGGGGCTGTCCCTCTCGTGTCTCCATCTGTACTATCAAGAACAGGTTGGAAAGAAGCTGAAATAGGGGCTTTTTCAAACAGGGTGAGATAAAATTGTGAAACTGGCTGCTGTGGGAGGTTTTTGCCTAAAAGACCCTAAAAGGGCTCCAGAAGTGCTTAGCAAAGAAAGATGCCTCAGGAGCTGTTAAGCCTGAGGGATCAGAAGCAAAGTCCAGCTGAGAGAGTCCCTGAGCCTTGGCTGGGGACCCAGGGTTTGCTCCTGCTGCTGGCACAGGAGTGAGCTCGTGGGTCGGGGGACCCCGGGGGGACCCCGGGAGGCTCCACTTCCCAGGCAGGTTACCAGGGGAAAATGTGATTGGTGTTATTTGGTTAGAAATACACTTTCTGGAAGGGGATGAATTTTCCAGTTGGTATTGATGGTGAAGAAGGGAGCATTGCACTTTGCAATTGGGTAATTTCAGTATAAATGACCACTGAACGCCTGCACGCCGTCACCTCTTGTGCTGAAGAGCCTCTGTGGGGGGGTGAGGAGGGTGGGTATGTGTGTGTGTGTCTAACTGTGTTAGTTCACACCAGATGCAAAGAAAAAAAGAAAGATCTAATTTATCCCCTCCTGGCTAGTGAGAGCTGGGTAAGGACGGCTGAACTTTCTGAAGCATCCCTGCGGATCGATGCGCTTCTAAGGTGCCCGAGGCTGTTCCCCTGTGCAGTGGCAGCAGGCAGGGGCTGGCAGCGACTCAGCCCCGTGGGCTGAGCTGCTGCAGCCCCACCGGGACCGATGTTTGCTTTGCAAACATGTGGAGTAGTTTAAAGTCTGACTGCCATCCCGGCTCTTCATTTCTGCCCATCTGCTGGAGGGTTTTGCTGCCTGGATGGAGGGCGTGAGCCCCGCTCCTCTGCTCTATGCAAACTTGCCTGGGTTTAAAGGGCTGCATGAGCAAGCACAAAAAACCAGCCCATCCGTGGGTTTGGATGGCTGGAGGGCAATATGTGCCCTGGGAGAGACGCAGTGGGGATGGCTGCATCGCCCGGTCCTGCTTCCTGCAGCAGAAGGTCACATAGCAAAGGGGGGAGCATCGTCCCGGGGAGCAGGCGTGGGGCAGGCTGGAGGGGAGGGGAGGGGAGCGGAGCGCAGAGCTGCGTGCTGGGACTGCTGGAGGGAAAACTTCCTGCCAACGCTTGTCTTTCCAAGGAGACCTGCAATGCCAGCTTGCCAGGAGTGATCTCTTCATCCCGTAGCAAAGAGATGAAGGTATGAAAGCCTGGACATTAAATGCCTTGTACCAAACACCAAGGAGTTTCTTGTCCAGCTGCTGCTGCTCCTTGTTTGAGCTAGGGTGGCCGGTTCCCACCTCGCTGTTCCCAAGTGTAGCAGGGTCTGGCTTGGGCTGGACCCTCCTCAAGGCAGGAGGTGGGATTTTGTTTCGTGCCTGTGGTGGTAGGAGAGCTGAGCTCCCAGGGATGATGCGGGCATTGCCACCACACAGATGACATGTGCTGTGTGTCTCCTGTGGTGTGTCCAGGGCAGCAAGGAGGCTTTGGGACACTCAGCCTGCTGGGTGGTGGTGAGCAAGGGCCTGTTCTGCCCCATGCCTCAGTTTCCCCATCTGTGGAATGGGGTTATGCTGATGAGCTCACAAAATACGAAGATCACTGCTAAAGGTGTGCCTAGTGGGGCTGGGACTTGACTTCCTGCAGTCGGTGAGCACCAGGATCCGTCCCTCCAGCATCGCTTTCTCTGTGTTGCGTTTGCTCTGACCACAGGCAGATGCAGAGGATGCGCAGAGGGTTGGATGCAGAGCTGCATCAGGTTTAAATGTTGTTTCCACTGCACGGGCTGTGATCCCTGCTCAGCACAGGAGCCTGGCTGGGGGCAGAGGCACTCAGTCCCCAGAGCCGCTTCCAGAGTGAGTGCTGATGCCTCTCTGCCTGCTTGCTCCCGTCTCCCCCGCGCTCCCTTCCAGCAGCAGTAAATCCTCTGGAAGAGCCTCAGAAAGAAAGAATGTAGTAGGACATGCAAGCGGGTAGCCTGGGAGCCTCCAAAGGGGCCGAGATGGGGGAAGGACTTCCCGGCCTGACCCAGATGCAGTGCACAGCGTTTAATTGAGTTTGACCAGCTCCGGTGCCAGAGGTCGGGGTCAGCCCCAGCGGAGAAGCCCTCTGAGGTGCTGGAGCCGCTTCGTTTGGCACTTGGACAGGCTGAGCTCTGCCCTGCCGGCATGGGGGGTTGCGGCCCTCTGTCGCATCCCGGGGACCTGCTGCCCCCGTGGCACAAAGCAGCCGGGCTGGCGAGCCGAGCTGTGGGTTTTCAAGGGGGCTGTGCCTCGGAGCTGTACAGGCTTCGTCTGCTCATTTCTTCCTAATTGCAGTTGAGTTGTTTGGCTGGGTGACAGCGAACTGCCGGGTTGCAGCTAATGCCTGGATGTGTCCCCGTTTCTGATGCACACATCCCTGCAGCCTGGCTGTTCAAGGAGCTTTAGGACAGTAAAATCCAGCATTTGTTGCTCTCCCTTCTAGCTTGCCCCAAAAGAGAGGTGAGAGGAAGAAATTGCTGCTTCCCCATCACTGCCCACCTCTGCCGGGTGGTGCAGCGGGGCAGGGGCTCCCCTCCCCGGAGCCAGGAACCTGCATCACAGGCAGTTCCCTGCAGCAGCCAAGAGGAGAAGCCATGGGCTTGATTTATCCAGCGGGACCCACCAACTTTCCCAGGCCAGACCTAAAACCTCTGGTTTCCTAGTGTACCTCTGGATTCTTTGGTACATGAGAAATATGCTATTGCAGCACTGGATTTTTAAATTATTACTTTTTCGGACAATATAAGCATCTCCCCAGCACACGCTTCTGCTGCTTTCTCGGCTCTCACCCCAGAGCAAAGCCCCCAGCCCTGTTCTCCCTCGGAAGCTGCCTGGGCTTGGTCACAGCTCTGGGAAGGTAGATGGGAAAGGCATCAGGGGTGGTGATCGCAGAGGCGAGGAAGGAATTTGGGTGTGTTTCCTCTGGAGTAAATCTGGCTTAAAATTATGAGCGGCTCTGGATTTTATTAAAGCCCTGAAAGCAGCACTTAGCTTTGTTGGCCAAGTCTAGCTGCACTGTGAAAACTGGTATAAGCCCACACCTGGATGAAGGAGCCCAAGCCTGGGTGACCTGCAGAACCATGCTCAACCCTGGCTGCTCCCAGGGCTGTTCTTAGCCATCACCCCCCTGGGGACATCTAGGGGTGAGTGGGGTCGGGGAGTCCAGACCCAGACTGGAGCCCAGGGGGTGGTTCAGC
>NW_009259586.1:1215111-1215951 GCF_000687185.1 Egretta garzetta
TCTCACCTCCATTCCTGGGAGCTTCTGCCCAGTAGTCCATGGTCAGCCCAGGGTGGGTGTCCTGCTGAGTCCAGCCTCTGCTCATGGTTACCTTGGTTGCTGGGAGCCAGCTCTTCCTGGAGCCTCCCCTTTTCCTTACGCATCCCCAGTATAAAGCCAGATTTGTCAGACCAGTGAGTTTTGCACCAGCAGCTGAGCCTGCTCTCATGGGAGTCTGTCTGTCTGTCTGAGTGGGCTGTGCTCTTGCCTGCCTGCGGCTGCTGGGGTTAGCATTCCTGGATCTGCAGGCAGCTCTGCCCAATGTGAGGGATGCATTTAGGTGCTGTTTGACCCCTTGGCTTCCCAAAGATGCATCAGCAAGGGGGTCCAGAGGAAGCTCTATCCTGGCTGATCTGCTAAGCCAGGCATTAAATGTACAGCATACCCTAAGAAGGGGCTCGGAAGGCAAGTGTGTCGTGCACTGAAAGCCATCCCATCCCTGCGCTGCCCTCAGGGAGGGGGCACTCACTGCACACATGTCTCTAGGAGTGCAGCCCTGAGATGGTCCTGGTCCTGCCCTGACAAACCTTTCCCAGCCCACTCCAAGCCCTCAGGTCCCCAGAGCCATAAAACAGATTCCAGCAGGATCCTGGGGATGAGGAGAAGGGAGAGATCTGGGTGCTCTCCCTCCCTTCCCTCCCTGCAGAGCCACAGCCAAGAGGCACATCCCTTGCTGGGAGCTGTGGGGGTCCTGGCGGGGGGGGAAAGGAGTCAGGAGGGAGGTTTAAGGAGTGATTAACAGCCTCAGCTGTGGCAGGGCCATGGGTCAAAGAGGCCCAATTATTTCCTGGTGATATTCCT
>NW_009259586.1:1216136-1219210 GCF_000687185.1 Egretta garzetta
AGATTTCCTGGAATACCGTCCTTAACATCTCCCGCTAGGCAAATCATAGCCATCATATATTTAGGGGAAAAATTGGATTTGCCTTGTAATCTAATCAATGTTAAATAACAGTAATTCTAACTCTGAGGCTTTATGTTTAAAGTGCTGTTGGTCTCTGGGGATCATCAGAGTTATTTAATCTAATGAAATCACCATTACTCTCTAATGAGGGTGCACCACAGGGATGTCTTTCCTGGGAAGGAAAGCAATGGTTAAGTAACCGGCAGTCAGGGCGAAATATTCAGAGGGGGTAAATGGGCAGAGTGCAGTAAGTTGAAGGTTTCGCCTTGTTGGGACCCGGAGCTCTTTGGCTGCACCTCTCGGGCATCTTTCTAATGACAACTGTCATTGCTGAAGCCCTGGTGGTGGTGAGCATGTGCCCAGGTCCCACCTGTCCCCTGCCTGGGTCGCCTGGGCAGCCTGGGCCATGCCGGTGCCACCTCCCCCCTTTTTCTGGCCCGAGCAGGAGCTGTTGGACTCAATGATCCTAAAGGTCTTTTCCAACCTAAATGATTCTATGTTTTTTAACCCATCTCCGTACTTCATCCTTTGTCACAACTTGCTGTGCTACCCCCAGCAGGTTGCTCTCTGCGTTGGCTCTCCCCGTGTGATGGTCTGGGCAGTATTGTCTGCTGGTTGTTAAGATGTTTTCTCCCCCAAACCTGCTGTGCTTCTTCATTTTCATTAAGTGGATTTTCCTTATCTCCTTTTTGGAGGGAGCTAGGACCTGTTGCAGTTCACATTTCCCGTGCTGGCTTTGCAGCAATTCCTGAGCCACCAGTCGATTCAGTCATTACGGAGCAAGCCGAGCCCTATTGAGCCGGTTGCTTTCCTATGCGCCGAACTGACTGTATTCAAATACACTGGAGTTATATCAGCAGCAGGCAGGGACCCGGCTGCTGTCAAATGCCCACACGGCTGTGTCCTGTGTAACCAGGGGAGTGTTCCTTCCCTGTAGCGCGTGCTCTAATTTCCCATTATTATTTCTTTAATAAGACTGATACTTACTGTACATCGCTCATTTGCTCCTAAAATTGGAGCCATTAGAGCAATAAGTGGCAATTACCTTCTGAGCGGCGTGGCATGTGAACCCCGCGCGGTGCCTCCCCGAAGGAGGAGGCTGAAACCTGCCTTTCAGGAGCAAACGCCAGCAAGCGGCAAAGTAATGCCAGGGCGGCTTTGTGGGGACCGCTGGGTATCTGTCGGGGTGCTGACATCCTCTGGAGGGAGGATTGCACCCATGGGCACTGGGGGAGGACGCGTTTGGCTTGGTGTCCAGGGATGATGGGGATGAGGGGTGGTTGTGGCTCTGCACGTGCTGCTGAGTTATCTCAGGACATGTTCCCTATCTGGTGGCAGCCTGTCCCCAGGGAGTGGCTTCCTCGCTGGAAAACAATCTTCAAGCTGAAAAAAATAAAAAAGGAGCATCTGGTAATTTAATCGTATCAAGTGCTCCTGAAGAATCATGTCTGTGTGCGCAACAGCATGCCAGAGTCTCTGGAGGAGCAGATGCAGCAGGACCAGCAAGGATTTGGTGCAGAGAGATGGGGCAAAGGAGGGATTTCTCGGGGGGGAGGGTGAGGTGTGTGAGCAGGCAGCCCTGAGAGCCCCGTCCCTGCACGCCGCCCTGTTCTGCACAGCCACAGCCCGGCCAGTGCCGCAGGACACCAGCCCTTGCTCCTGCAGGGCCAGCACTCTGTCCTCAGTGCTGGCGCGGATGAGCCCCGTGGCCGCGGCACGGATCCCCACGGGTCCCTGCACGGGAGCACAGGCGATGCCCCGTGTGCTGTTGGGGAGGTCTGGGAGCCGCCGTTGGCGAGGACGATCCCTATGGGCGGCTCCTCAGCGACAGCCGGGATGTCTGTGTTCATTATGCACATCCCTTTCATGCCACCTTCATTATTTGTGTGCTATCTAGTGTCATTAAGATATCAAGTTCATTTAGGTACATCCACATTGGCAGTTTAATTATGTCTGGGTACTACTCTGTATTTTATTCATGGACTATCTGGGGGCGGTTGTCAAACACAAGCCCAGGAGATAAAGGTTCGGTGGCTGCAGAATGCTAATGTCCTGCTGGTTCCCTTTTGACAAATACACATGCCAGTTATTACCAAACTGATTATTTCATTCATTAACACCACATACATCAGCTCCCTTCACCCGGTATTATTGTATACATTCATCTTTTCATAAACAATTACCTGACAAGGTTGGGAAAGGCAAGTACTGGGGAATTAATGCTCTGATGAGGAGTTCCTGGCGTGGGTTAGTAACAAGGTGCTGGGGGTGTGTGGAATGCCCCGTTAGCGTGATCGCTTCATTAATCAAATTAGGGACAATGGGACATCACATGTGTGCCATGTTTCCCAACAATACTGAATCCATTCGCATTGTGCCAGGGACTCAGTGGACAGGGCTCCCTGTCCAGTTTGCGGTGATGGGGAAGATGAAATAAAAGCCAGGGGAGGGAGGGCTTGGAAAGCATCCACTGTGGCTGGACCCTGGTGTTTCTCATCTGCCCTCCTATTTTTTCTATATTATTGTTGTTGTTGTTGTTGTGAGGAGCATTTGCATGAGAACAGGTTCTTTGTTTATTGTTTGTGCCTTTTTTCTGGCTTCCACATACTGCTTTCCCGGAGCTGTAACCCTCCACAACAGCAGTGGTGGTGGGAATGATTAAGGCACCATGAACATGCAACCATCTGGGGAACAACCCCCCCCTCCCCCCCCAGGTCTTCTTTCTAACATTTCTTAACTGTAAAAAGGATGGTGATGGAGGGGAAAAAGTAGAGGGAAACATGAACATTGAAAAATAACCAAACTCATGAAATAAGTGATTCCTGCAGCTTTCTTGGAGGTCGTGGTAAAAGCCAACGGACAGGACTAGTGATGCTGCTTGGCCAGCTGGGGGTTGCTCTCACAGCCCGGATCTGCCACAGGTAGCATCCTCCAGCACCTTATGTCCAGAATTAACCTATGTGGAAGGAATCAGACCTGGAGCCACTCTCAGCGGCTTTCCTTTGCCCCCCAAC
>NW_009259586.1:1219293-1238396 GCF_000687185.1 Egretta garzetta
TAGGGGGAAGGAATCAGACCGGGAGCCACTCTCAGCGGCTTCCCTTGAACACACAGCCCATAAGGTTTCGGTGTGTTGTTGGTCCCGTATTTATTTCTTTAAATATGTTGTCCCCTCAGCTGTTTCCACCAGCGAGCTCGCTCCCGCCGATGCGGAGAAGGAGCAGCTGCAGGAGGCCACCAGCGCAGCCAGAATCAATGCAGCTTTTCACTCAAGCAGACATGCTCGGAAAGTAATGCTTCAGGGGTCCCACTTCTGCACTATTCCAGCACAGGTTCTGCAAACTAAATAAAGGATCTGAGTGCAATTTAAGTGCCTAACTCCCTTAGGCCCCTGTGAAAAAAGCCCCACTGGAATAACTAAGAAGCTTGCACGGCGCTTTTTGCAAAAGCATTAATCCTCCTTGCTATCTCCACAAGTCTCTTTGATCACACTTCAAAATCTTCATCTCCAGGGGTCCTGTCTGGGCTTTCCAAAGGGGCTTAAGAGCAGACATCTCACTGCTGCTAGGGGAGACCTATGCCTCTCTGTATCGGGATGGAAAGACCAGGCCATGCCAAGGGTCCCAGCGGTGCCGCTGCCCTGCACGGTGAGACCCCATGCCCCGACCATGGGGCGATACCTGACCATTGTGGTGGGCCCATGGTGTCAGCACGGATTTGAATTCCCTACTGCTGTTCAGAGTATCAGCATGGGCTTAGCCGGTTTTTCCTGTGTTTTCTTCCATTTTCCCGGGGGAGTGTGATGACAGAGGGAGCGCACTCTAGGCTGGGTTTTCTCCTCTTTGTGGATGCTGAGAAATGAAGGGGGGAGGAGGGTTGGAGGGTTGGTCTCGCTAAGCAGGGCAGCCCTGAAAAACAAGAGGCCGGGGGTCATCTTCAGGAGCTGCTCTGAAACCCCCAGCCCACGCCAGTTCGGTGCTTAGAGAGGAAGATGAGGGTTTATTGGCCTGGATCCAAATGACTTAAATTGACTCATAGAGCTGAGGTCACCAATTGGGGTTTTTTTCATCCATTCATATTCTGGAGAGCACTTTTCTTTCTTGCTTTCCTTTTTTTTTTAACATTAATGAGCTGGATTCACTCTTCGAAATCTTGGTGTCAAGCTAATGCCCAAGCATCCACCTCTGCTCCCCCCTGCCTCCTCTGTGCAGGGGAGCAGGGTACAAACCTACAGACCAGCCAGACCTGAGCTGGATGCCAGGACTACTTCTTCCTCCCCTTGCTGTACAATTTACTGATGAAATTTAGATCTGCTACCAACTAAAACTCCCCGAAATGTGTCGGATGACTCTGTTTGATAGCGGGGTAGGCAGCGATGCGTTCCTTGGGAGGAGGTGGAATAGCTGAGCACAGAAAAGAGCTCCTAATGTGTGACCTTGTGAGCTGGGGCTAAAAATCCCTTAATAAGCTGCGGGGCTGGAGGAGGCCAGGTTTCTTTGGCACTAGCCCCTGCCCTGCCCAGAACTTGCAAATTAGGCTAGGAGGAATCTTTTTAAGCTTTCTGTTTTCTGGAGACTTTTGCCCTCTTTGCACTAGGCTGCTTTGCTCCCAGGAACGAGTAGGGAGCCCTTTCCCCAGCCATTGAAGTTTCATTTAGCAAAAGGACAAAGAATTGGCACAGGAAGGATGAAGAATGACTGCAAGAGTAAACTTGGGTGACTCTGTATATTTTAGATCATAGCCTGAGGCCAGGCTCCCTTTTGTGTAATACAGGTAGAGGATTTTTTGGCCTTGCAGCAGGAGGAAATGTGTGGTGATATATAAAGAAGTCACTTCTCAGCATAATTTAAGAAACAACCTCTGTTCTCCAAAGGGGGGGTCCTTTGAGGTGCCTGGCCTTTTTGCAAAGCTCCCCACTGATGTGCATACATGCACACCCCTGTACCTGAAGCATCTCCAGCATTATAGGGCACAGCACAGTATGTTTCCAAATTTAATAATCGCTGCTGAATAGTTTAGGATGCCGCAGTAATAGCTTAGGGGACGGACCCCTTTATCTCCGCAGAGAAGGGAGAAAGCCTGCCCCACTCCCAACACAGCCCAGCAGCTGGGCTGTTAACCCACAGGGGCGATACAGAGCTTTCCGAAACTCCCCAAGAGCCGTTGTGTGGCCCAAGTGGGTCTCAGCCTGCTGCGTCCGCTGCCCATTTTGGCTATTATCTCCCCACCTTGGGCTTCAGCTTCCTTCGTTTAGCGGCCTCAGTTCCTCCATGCACAAGCTCCTGATTTTTGGTCTCTGAGATTGGGCAGAATTTCTCCTCCTCCAGAGGGAAGGAGGATGGAGGAACACCTGTTTTTTTCCCCAGTCACCTCCATTCAGTGGTTTTTCTGTATAATTCCAGTTTCCAGACAATATTTTATTTTCTTTCACGTTCCCTGCAGCTTCTCAACCACCGCCCCTCTCTCCTGCTCCAGTTCCTGCCCTAGCTCCTCTCCCATCCTTCTCCTCCTCTTCCATGGCAGGGAAGCCTGCATGGCTGTGAGCGTGCATGGCTGAAGGTGTGTGTGTTTGTCCCTAAGAAAAATGAGGGAAGCATGGAAAACAAGCAAATCACATTACATATTGCAGGCAATAACGTAGCTCCCCGGGGACAGCGATAATATAGTGAGAGACAAAGGAACAATAGAGTTTGCTGGCCTGAGCGCTCACTTGATTGTGGCTTTTCTGGAATTATTCTTGACTTCCTCTGCGTGAGTGGTGAATTGGGAGCTGATAAGAGACCAGGATGCGGACTGGGGGCTGTGGCGGGGATGCACATCATTTGGTTTGGGAGCCCATGTCGTACATACTGCTCTTAGGGGGGAGGTTCTTGCTCTGCCCAGGAGCCCCGCAGCACAAGGGACGGGGATTATTTTAAAGCTGGCTGTGATTTTTGTGCTGTCTGAGGGGCTTTGTCTGAAGAACTGTGCTGATCTGCATTCCCGTTTTGGGGTGGGTGCCGTCAGCAGTGCGGAGGAAGCAGTGGAGATTCCCCGAGTTTTGGATGCAGAAAGAGGCATCGGGATGAAACCGCTGGCATTAACAGTGTAGGGTGCTCCCCCCCACGCCACAGCTGGGACTTGGGGTGCTTGCAGGACACGACGGGGCTGTGAGCCCCCAGGTTTGCAGGCAGCTGAGCGGGGGGCACAGGGCCAAGTTCAGGCAGAGGCTATCGGGGTATGTGATGGGGATGGCTTTCCCCACCAGCCCAGGCAGCAAGGAGCCTTCCAAACTGAAGTGCTGCCGGGATTTGGAAAAATCCCATCCGGGACACTCTCCTGGGGGCTCCCCGAAGTTCCCTCTACAGAGGCAGCCCATGCTTTGAGATGTGCTTCAGACTTTCCTTCTCCCCTTCTTCTTTTCTCCTTTTCTCCATTTGTTCTTTTCCTTCTCCTTCCTTCCTTCTCTTTCTCTTCCTTTTTTCTTTTCATCTTTTTCTTCTTTATTTTCCTTTCTCTCTGTCTTTTTCTTTCTTTCTCTCTTCTGCTTTTTCTTTCTGTCTGTCTGTCTTTCCACCTTTCTTAGACCTCAGCAAATTCCAGGAAGGCATCAGTTGTCTTTAACACCCAAAGGAAAAATCGAAGGGAAGGGTTCAATTACTCGCATGAAAAATGAGTCTCCTAACCGAGGTCTATCCATTTGCTAGTTGTGCTTGTTTTAAAACTGAATTATAGAGACTGCACATTTTTCTGGAGACAAATGCATTAATTTTTCTCAACGCAGACAAGAGGGAAGCAAAGGGAAAATAAGATAATAAGAGTTTCCACAGTGATTTATATGCCTTTGTGAAAAATAATGGGGGCAGACGGCAGCGTGCACCGGCAGCCCGTGGGGGAAGGGGCAGGGGCGGCGGCAGGGACGACGGCAAGGAAAACTGCCAGAAGTCCAAGTGAGATTGTTGGTGTTAGATGATATAAGATCACTTTATGTCTCTGGCTGGCTTGAAAAATATCTCTCTCTCTGTATATACACACATAAAACATATGCCATACGATGCACTTAAAATCAGCGCAGGCTATGCTGTTTATACAGGAAAGGATTGTGTTTCTTGCCGACCTCTCCCCAGCACTCCTTCTTTTGCCGAAGGATAAACTGGGACCTTTAGAAAACAAAGTGGTGGCTGCAATTTTTAACAGATTTGCTCTTGCATATATTTATATAGGGCAGGCAAGCCCTTCCCCAGGGTCAGCTGCCTGCGCTCTCGGGCGAAAACCAGGGGGGCTGAGTTTATTTTTTTTTTTATCTGTTCACTTTGGTTTGATTTATATGCTAAAAGAGATATTTTTATTACAGTGCATAGTAAATTGGGTTTCTTTATTGCTCATGAGAGCTGTTTTCCAAAATTGGACTATTTATATAGTACACTGATTGCAGTGTATTTCCGATCTTAATGTCTAACTGTAGGGAATAAAAGGAATGATACTGAATCGTATTTGTTAAAAACTACAGCCTCTTTTTAAGTAAGATGAAATGAGTAACTTTTTCTCGAGAAGACGTTGTGGCACTCAGCAGCTCCCAGGAAAGTCATCCGGGTTTAGCAAGTAAAGGCTTTTGGTGGGAGCTGGAGATTCTGGAAGGGTTTGAAGGAGTTTTGCGGTTTGCCCATTGGTGTGATCCATGGGAAACATGGCCGGGAGGCCAAAGGCCATCGGGGCTGCAGTACCTATGCTGGTGGTTCTCTCCAATTACTTACAGGAATGATTCAATGAATTTATTCCCTGTTGGTTTCTGAGTAGAAAATCCTGTGGTGTTCAGACGGATACAAGAGCAGAGGGAGGCTGGAAGTGATGCTTTAAAGCAAAACCTAAAGCTGTTCCAGGGCAGATGGTTAATTGTGTGGTTCAGTTTATTTGCCTAATGCAAATCACGTCCCGTTTGCCCATGGTGCCAGGGGACCCAGATTCTTGTTTGTTTTGCTAAAAACTGGGCTGAGATTTCACGGCATCTTCTGCAGCTCCCACACGAAGCTCCCCTGCAGCGAGACGGCTCTGTGATCTGCAGTAGAGGATCCCCAGATCCCCAGGGCTGGTGGAGAGGAAGAAATATCTGCTCCCACGGAGAAGGGATGGTGATGAGCCGCCAACACTGTGTTGGTTTGCAGGAGTCAACCTCCCATCTTCATGGCTCCAGGCCGGTGAAGGTGCTTTGGTGGATGGCAGCATCCCTTTCTCCCATCCCAAACCCAGGCACTGGGGTATGCCTGTGGGTTTGGGCCCCCCGGCCCCTCCTGCCTCAGACCAGGAGGGTGTTTGGGGGGTTTCCCAACTTCCCAAATAGGCCTAATTGAAGCCTAAAGAGATTTTTCACAGATTCATGGCTTTTCAAAGGAGACATTTGCATATTAATAAGAAGCTGTTCAGACTGATTGGCTTAATGTGTTTGGGGTAAGTATAATTAAATGTCAAGGGAAATATATCATGAAGTAATGAAGCTGAAGCTAATTTATCAAAAAATGAGTCCTAGAGAGGGAGACATTTCCAATAATAAACAGTTCTTTAACCTTCCTCTTTAAGGTGATTTGCTTAGTCAGGGATGAAATGCGCGGTCTCGAAGATCCTCATGTGAGGGAGATGTGAGATGGTTACTGGGGGTTGGGGTTTTTCCATGTTCTCCCCAGTACAGACCCCTCTGCCCTAGGACCCCAAGGCTGAGCCAATCAAGAGGGGTCACCCAGGTCCAGGTGGGGAAGGTGCAGCTCTGGTCCCTCCGAGGCCACCAGCAGCACCTGGGGGGTGTCCTGGGTGGAGTGTACCTGTGTGAGACTTCAGGGGTGCTCTTAGGGAAGATGAATAGGCCTAAGGTTTAACGATATCAGATGCTGGGTCACTTACGCCTTTTTTTTCCTCACCTCTCAGTCTTTTCCCTTTACTCCGTAAGCCCGTGCCATCAGCCCATATAGGCACAGCTTTAATACAAACCAAAAATGCTGTTCACACTCAGAGCCACTATGCAGGTCCCCAAACTGGTGATTTTAACATCAGAATTGAGGAGGGTGAGGTACAGGCTGATGGCCATGCCCATCCCTACCAAGGCTGCAACTCTTCCGCATCCTTCTGTGTCGTAGGAGGAGGTCGTGAGCTCCCTCCCCACAGCACAGCCATTCAGTGGGCAATGGGCATGCACTTTTCAGCAAACCTGCTGCCTTGGGTGAGTGAGTGCTGAGTTAGTTTCCAGCTGTGCAGTGACTGTCCTCTGCCACACACCTCCAGCCATGATCTACTCCCATGGGCGGTGGCAGTGGGACTGGGAGTTCTTGATTTGCACTTTGGGCACTGGCAAGGGAGAAAGGCAGGGTGCAAGGCTGTAAAAGGATCATGCCCATCGTCTCAGCTGGAAAATCCTCCTTTGGCGTGATACAGCACAGAGGGGAATCAGCAGGTTGCAGAATAATAGAGGCAATCTGCAGAAGAGAGCAGAACTCATGTCCGTTTTCATTAAGAGGCATCACAGTTACAACAAAAACCAGCACCAAAACCCAACAGAACCAGCCACCAGAAGCCTGAATTTGCCCAAGCAAATCTGTCCGGAAAATGAGGAATCACTTTTCATTTGGGAACTACATTAGAAGTATGATGAAATCACTGTGGGCCTGATTTGCTCCCTTGTGAGAATTAGCCAGTGCTGCAGGGATTTGGCAAATGGCTCATGCCCTATGCTTGGAGCCCCGACTGCTGCCAGGGTTACGCTCTCAGCAGGGAAGGTACGTGGTGCTGGAGAGCCCTCCGAGATGTACAAACACGGGGGATCAAAAAATGCATGCGGCCACTGATGGAGGTGATGAGTGCTGGGTCCAGGTCTGCTGAGAAAGGGCAGGGTTTGTGCTCCCCAGTGCATGGCACACCCCAAAACTGCATCCACTAATGCTTCTGGGAGGGCCTTGAGAGGAGCTCTAAGGCTGGGTTAAAGAGCAGGCTCATGGCCAGGCCAAAGGGGAGCCACTGCAGGCTCCTCGGCGGCAGAGATGGCTGATGAAGCCATCCCCAAGCCCAGCAGAGAAAGCTCCTTTGGTGATGCCTGGTGGTGTCTCCTCTCCCATACAAAGGGCAAAGACATGGTGAAGGGGTCTATGGCCAAGGGCTCCGGAGCTCTTCATCTGCTTCTGGTAGGCAGATAGCTGGGATTTACCAGCAATGCCACTGGGCAGGACCCAGCATCCTGCCAGACGGATGCAGAAACACACCACGATGACTTGGCTTTTTAGCCATTGGAAAGAAAACGACTACAAAATGCCCCTTTTCCAAAGGGTCAGCCCAGAGGAAGCAGTGGTGCCACCCGTGATTGCCTCAGCTCCGATGAGTTTCTTGTTCCAGCAAAGAAAAATCAATGGCTTGCACGGCTAATGGCATCAGAGAGTTTCTGCTTGTCGATAGCACTTAGGCATTGGCGGTCTCCGGGAGATGCCCAGATGTGCTCCCAGCACAGTGGATGTTCGGGAGCCTCTCAGCACAGTTTCTTCACCCAGACCGGTCATGGGATTCCAGGACAGTGGCATCACCTCTCACCACCGGCATCGCCTTCACTAGGAGCCAGGAGGCTACCAGGCACCTGCCTGAGCGCAGGGCTCCCCGCTTACCTGCTGCCCCCAAAGCAGCAGCTCTGCCTGTCAATAATTAATCAGAGCAATTAGGCAGAAGGCTTGCACGTTGTAATTAGCTCTGATCAGTGCAATCTCCCTTCCTGGGGTGGGGGTGGAGGGGCAGCAAGGTAGGAGCCGCGTGCTGAAAGCACAGCAGGGGGACAGGGCCGTTGAGCAAAGACCCCACGGCCCCGTCACTCCTGGGACGGGGAAGCCAGCACAAAGTTACGCGTATGCCTGCTCGTGGGGAAGCCAGCACAAAGTTACGCGTATGCCTGCTCGTACCAGTGGCTCTTGGGAGCAGAACAAACCCTTATCTCGGGGACACTGCCGCTTCCCACCGGGTCACCTCAGCCCCGGGTCTGCAAGGCGGCAGCCGCCCTGCCCTTGGCCAGGGATTGTTCCTGCTCTTCCTGAGCAAGGTCACGGCCCTGACATCCCTAAGGAGAGCATCCACCTGCAGAGATATCAGCAACAGCCCGTACAAACAAACCACTTTCTCCATGGCCCTTCTTTGATGGGTTTCCCAGCTCCTCGGGAGGGCGAAGGCTTCCTGGCTGTGACCTTGGGATGGGGTGACACTGGCTGTTATTCCTGTGGACATGGCACTGACAGCTTCGTGTCCAGTCTCTCTTTTGGAGGCAGTGAGATTGCTGTTGCAGTTTTTCTTAAATGCTGAAGTGGTTAAACCCACTGGTGGCAAGAAGCAGAGCTGCCCATGGTGCTCGGCATGCAGCAGGGTGCAACTGCAGGGGGGGGCTGCTGAGGCCCCCCTGAGGCTTGCACAGCCCCTGGGTTGGACTCGCTCATAGACACGTTTGCCAGGATGCCTGGCAGCACGGCACAGATGCCTGGATGGGCAAAGCCACCTGCCTCATCCCTCTGTCTCACCCTGCCCTGGACAGACCCTGCCTTGGGGCTGGGACGCTTGGCTTTGGCTGCTGCTGGGGGTTGCATGGGGATGGGGCATACGTCTGGGCATCCATGTGGCCCTGCGGGCTGCAATTCAGGCAAAGGTTTGCATGATGGGTGCTGGCTGTGTCCCGTGCTGGACCGTCAGCCGTCTCCTAAACTTCAGAGGTAGCTAAGCTGGCAGGAGAGGAGGGAGGGACAGGACGGCAGCTCCGCTGATAAGATGCTGCTTGACAGATACAGCGTGGAAACAGATGCTACCGGCTGCAGATGTAATGAGATACATAAATACCGAGACTTGCTCAAATAAACGCCAGCATCCGCCATAAGGACGAGCTCAGGCGCTCCCGCCACGGCTGACTGTGGGCCAGCAGCCAGCACGGAGCAGGCTGATTTGGGGGTGGGCGGAGGAGAGGCCCTGCCTCTGCCGGAGCATTTTATCCAGGAAGGCGGCATATTAACAGCCTGCCATGGCCATGCCCTGCAGCGATGCCCGCGGCCAGGGCTGTGCCTGCAGCGCCCAGCAGTGACCGTCCCTGCAGCCTGGGCTCCAGGGACAGGGCTGGCTGCCTGCCATGGGGTCTGGGTTTGGGGGTGTTTTCTAAGTGCCTAAAAGTGATGATACCCCCCATATACTTTGAGAACCACCCTTTCATCTCAGCACAGCTCAACGCAACGAGGCCCTGTTTTCATGTACGCTTTGGTTTTAAACCTCTTTGGAGTTTTGGGGAGAGTTAAAAAAAAAACCAAAAAAACCCCAGTGTCCTGGGAGGGACCTCACTGAGCTGGGCAGAGGGGGTGTGACAAGGTGGCAGGAGGCTCCTCGGCACATCTTGGGGAGCAAATAACTCCAGGACCATTTACGGCTCGCAGACATGAAGCAGTCCTGCCGGATGCTTTTCTGACTGTGGCCGAGGGAGCTGACCCACCGTTACCCCAGCGGTGACGTGCTCGTCCTGCGTGGTCTGCAGCAGTTCAGTGGGGACAGAAGAGCAGGGCCAGCAGAAAACCTGAGGCCCCTGACTCCACCGCAGTTGCTTTGCCAGAGTGCGAGTGTCCTCAGGGAGGTAACAGTGATGTCCTAGGTTCCCCCAGTAACACCGAGATTTTCCTGAGTGTTTTCTTTACCCAGAGGACAGGTAGGGATGGGAGAGACCCACAGTCTTGGTTGTCCCCTCCCAGGGCCATTCCTGCCTCTTATTTTGCTCCAACCTCAGCCCAATCCATCCCCATTAAAACCAATGGCAAGAGTCTCCCTTTGATAGAATGTCAGTTGGACTCAATTTTACATCCAGCAATACAATGAGGGATTTTCTTTTTTCTTTCCAGACCTCTCTGATCTTTTGCCATGCTCCCTTCAGCTCCCTCAGTCCCACAGCTTTTCTTGGAGGGGTTTTTTTTTTCAGATTCTTGAAATGCATCTTTCCATTTATTGATTTCACCCGACACCTAAAGGCAGGCAAAGCAGGAGGTTCAGCTAACTCCAACATGCCCTCAGAACTCATCAAAGCAAATTTGGAGCCTTGCTAGAGCTGCCAGGGCAGCATGGCCCCTGGGCTGAGACACCGGCCTCAAGGGAGGGACACATTCATCTTTTTAGCCACAGTTTTTAATTTATATATACATACACATTACTGGTTGCATCAAGTTGTCACTCTTGCCAGAGCATCTTTCTTTTCAATCTCCTGTACCCACTGTAATGGTACTTCTGAGGGTGTGGGCTTGAGGGGCAGGGAGGGGGGAAGCAACCGCTTGTGATAGTAGGTTTTGATTTTTTTTTTCTTAGAAATTTCTGTTGCAGAGTCACTACTTGAAATGATCTGGAAGAAAAAGAGGAATGGGGGGACACACAAGACAACTCGCTGGTGGCTGCAGTAGCTCAGGGAGCAAAGCACACCCCTCCGGGGGCATGAGCCTGCATCAAGCCATGGTCCTCGCCGTGCCTCAGTTTCCCCATCCTCCTCGTTCAATTGCTTCCTGCTGGAGAAGGCTCTGTATTCCCCTGGGACTGCCAGCTGTGTTCCATCCACACTCATGCCCCGTCCCAGAGACAGGAATTCTGGCAGTGTGTCTGTAGGGAAGTGAGAGATGAAATAAGCCCCCTCGGGCAGTTAATTGTCCCCCTCTGCTCTGTTCTCCTGGCCTTGCCATAGCATCCATAGCAGTCACATCACGCTTGACATATTGAAGGCAGCACACAAGTGAGAGGGGCAGAAAATGCCATCACATGGGACTAAAGGGCACGAGAGTGTCAGCGCCCATCTCAGTTGCTGCTTGGTTTTTTGGGTGGTTGATGGAGGGGGGGGTGTCCCCTCAAGCCCTGAACACTGCTGGCTCCCAGAGATTAAGGGAATATACTTTTTTCTCCTCCTTCTCTTCTTCCTCCCATACACAAAGACCAGACAATTTTGCATGAACAAGCCAATTTCATTTTTAACCATGTTGTCACTTCATGGTGCAGAGGCAGGACTCGGGACTGGTGTTTGCTGGTGGGAGAGTCCCCAGTCCTCCCCGTGACCCCGTGTTACATTTCTGGGAGCAGATCTGGCCCTTTCTTGCCGGAAAGGCTCTTCCGTGGGATGCAAGGTCCCACAGCTG
This sequence comes from Egretta garzetta, assembly GCF_000687185.1. Classification (NCBI taxonomy): domain Eukaryota; kingdom Metazoa; phylum Chordata; class Aves; order Pelecaniformes; family Ardeidae; genus Egretta; species Egretta garzetta. The sequence goes on from NW_009259586.1 coordinate 1,230,362, forward strand.
ATTGCAGAGCTGTTGGGCTCTTTCAGGAAGAGCAGCATTTCTTTGATATGTTTTTTCCTGCGATGACCTCTTTGGTGGCATTTCCTTAATAACAACACTTGCCACCACAAGAGACTTCCTTTCCCACCGCTGCTGCGGGCTGGGGTACTCCAAACCCCAGCCGAACCCTGGCCATTGAATCTGGAGCAAAACCAGACAGCATCTGGTTTAAGCTGAGCATGGCAAAAAGTAAGGGAGGGCAGGTTTCTTCTCTGAAGATTGCTCTAAGGCATTTAGTATCGCATTCGGTGGCAGCTCACCTTGAGCCATGGAAACATCCTGGTGAGCATCCTCGGATTGTCTGATACCTGCCCAGGGCTTTCCTTCCCCACTATTTCTTTGGGTATATCCCACTGCTTGCACCTGTAGTGTAGACTTTTGTCTCTGGTGGCAAAAGCAGCTGGAGGCTGGAGCAAGGTGCTCCCCAGCCCAGGCTGTCCGGGGAAGGTGTCTTGGGGTGCAGGGTGGGGGTAAGCAATGCCCTTCTGCGTCTTCTTTATCTCATAGCCCCGCTGCAACTTGCAGGCTGTGCAATGGAAAGATCCTGATAGCTAAAAATCACCCGCGCCTTCGTGACTTTGTACCTTTGGGAAAGCCCTGCTCTGTGTAAACAGGCTGTGCGGAACTCCGGCTTCATGTTTCTGCTTCATTCCTGTCCTTTATCCAGCAGATGGTTCCCGGCCTGCGTGCCCCTTCGGGGCTGGGGCCAGGTCAGCGGGAATGCGGCCAAGGGTAAGGGTAAACATCGGCATGCCGGAGAAGGAGGCTCTGCAGCCGCAGCTCCTCCTTCGCTGCTTCTGTGCTGCTGCACGTGGGTGGGGAGAGCACTAAGTCAGCCCCGCAGCGTGCCGGAGGGGTCCAGGGACACGAGCAATGCCCCTGAGCTGTCACTGCCAAGCCGATGTCCCAGCTGCACGTGTTACTACATCTCAGGCCTTGGTTGATGGTGGTTCTGCACTTTCAGGCTCTGCTGTGTTTGCTGGGGTGCTTGCAGACCCGTGCTGCTCGCCCCTCCTGCACCGAGCAAAGCTGTGGCTGCCCCAGGGATGGGCTGAGCCCACATCTCAGCCACCCCCATTTTGCTGGTGCTGGGACCAGGACATCAGCATTTGGTGAGCAGGGGACTGATCCTTCTCCTTCACTTCTCATTTGTCTTGGGTTGTCCCCGTGTCAGCACCAAGGAGCTGTGTTGCTGCAAGCTGCATACCCCTGTGCGGGGCCAAACCTGTTCTCTGCATCCTCATCCTCCTTGGTTGCGTTGCAGTTGCCATTGCAGGCAGTGCACAGACTCCCTTTGCTGCTGCAGATGAGCTTGAGGTAGACCTGGCCGTGCACTCAGGTGGACAAGGGTGTGCAAGACCCTGCAGGTGAGGCGCTGCCTCCACGCAAGGCAGTGCCGACCCCGGCAGCACGGGGCTGGGCAGTGGCACCTCCGTTCCTCCCTGCGGCACCAGGCTGGCACGCCTGCTTCTGCATGATCATTTCAATCCCTCTAGCCCGGATACCCGGGCTCTGATAGGGTGATTAATTTAAAAAAAGTCAAACTGGGACTGCCAGGGAGAAGGAACTCACCTTCTGGGGTTAAGAGGAGATGAGTCCTGCCCTTAGCACATGACTGGGACGGGTTTTACTAGAGGCCAGAGAGCACATGGGGCTGATCGCTGTAATCACAGCAGCTTTATTTATCGCTCTGGGTTGCGATGGTGCGAGGCCTGGTGAAGAGCTGCCCTTATCTGCCGACTTCAGCCTCCCTCTGGGAGAGAGCTGGACTAGATTTATGTGGGAAAGCCTTGCAGCCAGCCCATCCCCACTGCTTTTAATGCCTTGCATGCTGCGAAGGAGCCCAGGAGGTCCCAAGCAGGGACCTGCTTGGTCCAGCTGGGAGCAAAGCAGCAGCCGGACTCCACACAGCAAAGCTCACCTTGGTTTCAGGACCCAACACCAGGAGCAGCTCCCACCTCTGCGGGAAACACAACAGCACGGGGCTGCCTCTCCTACCTGAAACAGGCTGCCTCCCAAAATCCCATTTCTGGAACAACCGATGCTTGTTTTCTCACTAATCGCCAGCTTATTTTGCTGCTTTGAGCTGGTGGGACAACAGTACAAATCAGCTGAAGCAAAACAGCTGCTTCACCCCATTTCCCATCCCCTGACAAAGCTGGGGGGGTCCCCGGCATGGGCTGGTGGCAGCCACCACCATGTATCACTGCATCCATTCCTCCAAGCTGAATTTCCAGAAAGACTCAGCCCTTCGGTGCTCAGTCTTGTACGGAGGGAGATGGATCTGTTATTCTGATTTCTTGCCATAAAGTGACGCTTTCTTCCCCAGAGCTGTGCTCTTGCTAAGAACAGGGACTTGGGCTCAGGTGGCGTCTCTGTGCCCTCTGATCTCAGGGGTTGAGCCAACACCCTGCTTGCCCCGGGAAACTTAAAGCCAAGCGTTTTAAAGGCATTGTTGTACCATCAATAAAGAGATATAAAAGCCGTAATAAACATGACACCCAGGATCAGTTCCCACACCAGGAGTGGCTGAGGGTTGGGAGGCTCTTACTGGGATGTCCTTATGCAACCCCAGCACTAAAGTGTCGATGTCAAGGGCTGGGCACACCAGGGTGCAGCACTGTGTGCGTCACTTGGATCAGGACCAGTAACCAGATGGTGCTCAGCCCGTGCACAGCACCCCCCAGCCCGGCCCGCCGAGGCAGCCAACCCTGCCGCCATGCCTCTCCCACCCTGGCCGGGTGCTGGAGGCTTTGCTGCAGCAGCTCTGAGGGAAGGCAAATCCACCCCGTTGCATTACTAAAGTGAAGTCCTGCAAAGCCCGTTGGGGAGGGGAAGGGAGCACAACCCCCCCATGAGCAGCAGCCCCATGAGCTAACCTCCAGGGGCTTTGGCCGGACACAGGAACGGCCGCCTCGGACACCACTGCTGGGAAGAAAGTACGGGCCTGGAAAAGGCCAGATATGAATGAGCGTACATAGCCGAAATGCTCCCTTTGAGGAAAGTCTTCCTCCCCTATTAAGTAATTAAATAAAGCCCCAAGCTCTACTAAAATTAAAATAACAGAATCCATTTATTCTGGCAGGGCCCACTGGTGGCTGCTCTTGCCAAAAACATTTTTGTGGTTCTTGTCTTTTCAAGTGGCTCTTTTGCAATAAAACCCAGATGCCATTAGTCCAGGGAGGCCTCCAGGCAACTGTTTACATCCATGAAAGATGCCCTTTGTAATTAATTAATCTCCCAAAAGCTGTGGTAGCACATTCCCTGTGGCTCCTGGCATGTCCCTGTCCACCGGCCCTGGCAGCGGCGGTGTGGGCTCATTCCTGGGCGCTGAAGAAAGCTTTTGTGTTGCAGCCTCGCCACAAAAGGGGTTAATCTGCTCCTTGGGAAGACACAGTGGAGATTTCAACACTTATCAAAACACCAACAGAAGTCAGCTCACCTTCAGCTGCCGGTGCAGCGGCTCTTGCTCAACAGCAAATCGTGGTTGCAGGAGGCTGTGTTATAGGGGCAGGGACCAGCTGGGCACTGAGCCGGCGGGCAGCAGGGAAGGGGGGCACGACCTGGTTCCTGCACCCTTTGGGGGGTTCAGGTGCTTCCAGATGACTCGGTCGTTGCAGGGTTCCCAAACCGGCGGGCACCAACGCAACACCTGAGAAATGCAGGCTTGTTGCACATGGGGTGAGAAGGTGATGCATGAGACTGCCCAGAGCAAAAAAGCCCATGTGAACAACTGCAGTGGGCCAGAGCAAAGAGCCGTCCAGCCCAGGACCTTCTTCCAGATGGTGGCTGGTATCAGGTAGCTACAGAAGAGTGCATGAAAGCTGGTGGTTTGTGGGGCTTCTTTTCCTGGTATCTCCTCCCAGCTGAGGGCAGTCAGGGTTGGGGACTCCCTGTGGCTGAAGTGACTGGGACTCTCACATTTCATTGCCACCAACTCATTCCATCCACCATAAATTTGGCCAATCTGTTTCTGAACCATTTACAGTTTTGGTCTTTGCAGCATCAGGTGATGGCAAACCCCACCATAGAACTGTGTGTCTGCTCGGCAAGAGACATCCTTGTGCTGGTTTTGAACCCTTCTCCATCCTTAGTGTCAGCAGCAATTGCCTTTATGGCTTCATGTCCTTCAGGCTGTGCGAGAGCGCTTTCATACCCCTCAGCTTGTTTCTTCTCCAGCCTGAATGTCCCTAATTCATGGAGTTTCCCCCCAAACAGAAACCCTTAGCAGAGACGAGCAAAGATTTGGCTTCTCTAGGACCATGTCTTTGCTCGGCCTCTGTGTAACGTGGTTGCAAATAGAAAGAATTGCTTTAGGAAGGGTCAATCCTCGCTGCCTCATTTGTAATGTAACGACTCAGCCTGGGGTTTGGTTGTTATTGGTATTTTTAGCTGTTGTTGGCATTTCATTGTTGCTTTTTTGATAGATGAGTTTAATTTTGCTGGCATATTGCACAGGTTTGCAAACCAGATGTTGCTGCTGCAAGACGGTAGTGGCAATGCAGGCAGGGAGCAGTTCATCACGGCACATAGGTATCGCAACCGCGGCGAGGTCAAAGACGAGGGGTCAGGGCATGGGGGGGATCCAGGTCCCTGCTCATCAGGGCTGGGACCGCAGTTGCCATGAGAACTGCTGGTGGCACGGTGGCGAACCTCGCCGGTGCTGCAGCCACCCCCCTTCCATCTCCCATTCCCCCCGGGAAGGACTGGACCGTTGGAAGGAGACCAAGCTGTGGAGAGGAAAACTCTGCTGAGAGCTTGGAAGGAAGGATGGGTTTGTGTAACCAAGTGATGATGGTGTGAACCACTGGTGTTCTGCAGATGCTGGCTCCTGTCCAGGGGTGACATAACAGGGTGATGTGAATGGGGCGGATGGGATGTGGTGCGGGCAGGCAAGGAGAGGAGCTGGGAGCACCCAGAAGGAGCAAACGGCTGCTCCTGTGGCTCCTACACCTTCCTGGCTTGCCTTGTTTAACACAGAGGAGCTCGGGTTATCCTGCAGCCAAATCCTGTGGTCCTTTAGCAAATCATACCCAACGCCTGGACCAGGAGGGCTTTGAACTCTCAAGGAGGCTATGATGGAGCAGGACAGACCCCGGCCCGAGCCCCAGGCCCCTTCCTGCTCCCAGCTGGGAGAGATTCCCGAAGCAGCCTGCGTGTAGGATTTCTTTGGGTGGAAGAAGGAAATCGCTGAGGTCAGGGGGCTGATATTGCACATTTTTATGTGACATCAGCTTGCTGCCACCTTGAAAATACCAAAAGATAGAGTCTCACATCCTGGCCCTCGAAAATCCCTTGTGCCCCGCAGGAAGGGAGTGTTGTTACTCCAGAAATTCACTGTTATTCCAGGGAATTTAAGCCAATGTGAAGGAAACCCCAGTGTGGGCAGGGAGAAATTTAAAGGGATAGGAGATGAGGATTGTAGAGATGTGCTGTGTACTTGCAGTACCATCGCAAGAAGGAGGTGGGATCCCCATCACGAAGCCCCTTAGAGACCTTGAATAGGCAAAATAGTTTTAGGTCTAATTCTAGGCAAATAGGCAGCCAAAGGGAGTGGGAAATCGGGAGTGTGTTTGGATGCTTTGCTGAATCAGAGCCTCCTGACTACCCACACAAGGAAGCTGGATGGGAGGTGTGGGGGTGAAGAGCATCCTGCCCTTGGTACCCGGACCACCCCCAGAGCACCCCCGCGCTGAGCTCCCCCGACCCACCCAGGGCAGTCAGCTTTAACGTGTCCCTCTCTCCTCCTCTCTCAGGGACCTCATGCCCCGGACCCTGGAGGGTCAGATCACCATGGAGAAGACCCCCAGCTACTTCGTCACCAAGGAGGCCCCAGCCCGCATCTCCTCCATGTCCAAGGGCACAAAGCTCATTGTGGTGGTGCGGGACCCCGTGACCAGAGCCATCTCGGACTACACCCAGACACTCTCCAAGAAGCCTGACATCCCCACCTTTGAGAGCCTGACCTTCAAAAACAGGACTACGGGCCTGATTGACACCTCGTGGAGCGCCATCCAGATTGGCATCTATGCCAAGCACCTGGAGAACTGGCTCCTCTACTTCCCCATCGGGCAGATCCTCTTCGTCAGCGGGGAGAGGCTGATCAGCGACCCCGCGGGGGAGCTGGGCAGGGTCCAGGACTTTCTGGGCCTCAAGAGGATCATCACCGACAAACACTTCTACTTCAACAAAACCAAGGGCTTCCCATGCCTGAAGAAGGCAGAAGGCAGCAGCAAACCCCACTGCCTGGGGAAGACGAAAGGCAGGACCCACCCCGACATAGACCAGGAGGTGGTGCAGAGACTGCGGGACTTCTACCGGCCCTTCAACATGAAGTTCTACCAGATGACGGGGCAGGACTTTGGCTGGGACTGAGGCTGAAAAAAATAATTTAAGAAAAGGAAAATATAATATAATATATATTTTTTTTACATATCAGTAGAGAGGGGGAAATACAGAAAAAAAAATAATAGCTGTGCTGAAACATGGTTTGTTCCGATTTATTTTTCTTTTGACACTGCTTTGTTTTCTTTCTTCTCACTGAGATGATGTGATATTGTCCAACCAAAAAAGGAGGCTGCAAACAGCAACCTGGTCCTATTGACCTCGCCTGCAGCTTGGCTGCTTCCTTTGATGGGCCCAAGGTTTAGCACTGTCTCTGTAGGCAGAAAGGAGGTGCAAAGTTTTAGGTGCCCTGAAGGCCACCTCCTGAAGCAACAGGGGGGTGGGGGGAGCTCAGAGCCTTTCTGGAAGGTCAGTCCGACTTTGGCTTGCAAATACCACTTTAGACCAGAACTCATCACTTTTGACAATGAAACAAAAGAGGCTTAATATCTAATTTGGCTTTCAAAAACCTTACCTTAGGGGATTTTTTTTTATTGCATGAAACCTTTGGTGAATTTTTTTTAATTTATGCAATTTGACTCTTGCCTCCCCCCCCAAATCACACTCTTTACATCAACCAAACTTATTTTTCATCTTATAGAAGCCAAAACCAATACTCCGTTGTTTTGTTTTGAGACAAAACAATTTTGGTAGCCAAAAGTGAAAGAAAACAAATGATTCTTTTGATTCTCTGATGAAAATTGCCAGGTAGTCAAAAGGCCTCATTCACAGGAATTGGCTCTAAACCAGCGTTCCCCATTGCCAGCAAGGTGCAACCCCTCTTGCTACGCTGGGAGCAGAGCGCTGTTCCCAGGGGGGGCCAGCTGGAGGGATTGGGGTGATGGTCACAGCAGGTCCACCCTGAGATTGCTGCTCATGGTACACTTCTTCTGAAGGTGGTGGGGGACCCACCATCCCACCACTCGTACGCAGCAAGCAAGTTCACAGTGTCTGGTGGATGCTATTTAAGCCATAATACAGAATGTTTTACGTTGGGCCAGTCTTAAAACAGTTGGAGAAAGGGTTGTTTGGGGAAAAAAATGAACAAAAGTCATGTCCAGAAAGGAGAGAGAATGAGGAGAAGATGATGGAAGGTTTTCTTGTCCTGTCCTAAAGGAGAACCGAGGGGGAAGCAGGAACAAGAGCATTGGTTCTGCAGGGCTTTAAAAATTGTCAGGCAAAACGAAGCTCCTGTTTGCAATAACCAGGAGCTTTAAATTCTTTGCTTTGATCCTTATCACCTTTTTTGGCTGGTAGAAATGGCTTGACGACAGAAATCTGTTAGTGAAGGAGGATCTTGTGTCACCATGGGCTCGTTCATCTGCTGGCTCTTTATCTTCAGCATTTTCTGGACTATAGGGGCACCTAATTATTGCTTGGTGATGTATTAACACAATGCGATGATGCTCCTTCTGAGGGGGATCATCTGGTAATCTGGTTAGGAAGAAGCCTGGGGACCAAGCTCGCTGGCTGCCGGCACACCAGCCAAGATCTTAATAAAATCACAGCAAAGCAGAGATTTCAAGGAGTCCAAAGAGAATTGTAGCTGAAATTACAATTTAACCCAAGAGGGAGTCATCTCCTCCTTGGGCTATCCTGCTTGACAGGTCAG
>NW_009259586.1:1238413-1240849 GCF_000687185.1 Egretta garzetta
GCTGAACTTCGCGGCAGCAAGTTCCACTGCAGGGATGAGCCATGTGCCCTCCTGGCTGCCCCAAGCCGCCTCCCTCCACTCCTAACGATGCAGAGTCCTGGCTCCTTACTATCCCCTGAAGTCAAAAACGCATATGGTTTTGCATGCAAGGCCCATTTCCCAAGGTAATTAAAATAATTTCATTAGTGTTGTGAGGCCCCAGGACCTTCTCCCACCGTTGTCGCCCCAAAGCCTTACCTGAGCTCAGGTTTCCGTGCCCTGGCTGGTGGAGTGGTGGTGATGGGTTGGGCTGTGCTCAGCAGTCATTGTGGCATGGCACGGCTCGGTGCCACCCTTGCTGCCTCCACCAATACCTTCACCCCCTTCCCACCGTTCCCGTTCCAGCGTGTCCCATTTTAAGCCCCTTTTTGGCAATGTCCTGTGCCACACCTGGGTAAACATTTTATGCAATTGCCTTCCGCAAAAACCTTACAGCAGAAAAGTAGATGAGGGATACTGAGACCCCCAAGAGCCCCTTCTCTGACTGCGTCCCTTCAGCCCCTCAATGTTCGAGAAAGAGATGAAAGGAGAAAATCAGAGATGGTCAAACAGCTATGGCTTCGTGGGGTCATGGTCCTTCCCAGCATCTCTGCAGATCATTGCTGAAGCTCAAAGCTCCCAAATCAAGAAGTTGGAAGAGTGTTGGGCTTTTGGTAATGGTCTCCCCAAAGGGCCACTGGAGACAAGGGGAGCAATCTGCTCTCCACCCATGCTGGCCAGATCAAGGGGGAATGAGCTTAAGGTTTAGCCAAAAGGAAGGGGGTTAATTTGGGGGAAAATCTTTCTAAGAGCAAGACTTGTTGGGGTAGGAGCGGGAGGTGGCCACCATCCCTCCCTCACTGTGCTCTTCCACCCAAGTGCAAAGGCCAAGCTGGAGGTGAGAACAAGGCATCACTTGCTCACGGGCACAACCCAACAGTGCCAGCACCACCAAGGCACAAACTGGGGTTTTCCAAGCTGAAAAGAAGATTTAATCATGTAGTTTCTTTGGTATTTCAAGGAGACTTAAGGTTGGGGTAATCTGTACATGCCTTTGACAAGTATAAATATCACTTAAGAGTATGATTTTAAAAAATCAATATAATTATATTGCTATTGTCTCTCATACGGTCACATTCAGACTAGTATAAAGGAGCTTTATGGTGCTACAGATCGTTCTTCCCGTATTGAACTGGCTGTAGCAATATAAAGCACCTTCATACAAATGAGTTCCTACAACCGCCACCAAATCACTGTCATTAAATCAGTGTAGCTCTGGGTTGCACACAAGCCTAGCTACCACACCTGCCTTTAAAAAGCTTCCCAGCACACGGAACTCCACTACATAGGCATACTTTCCCCAAAATGCTTGAGTGTTCAACTTCCACTAATTTCTGAGGGTTTGAATCCGCGGATACACACCCAGTAAAAGTATTTGGGGATCTGAGACAGTAATTGATTTTTTTTGATCTGGGCCATAAGTATTTTTGAAAATCCCTCCACGTATGAAAAATGGCTTTTAAAAAGAGGTCACGCAATCAAATTGCTTTGAACTCTAATAGCATTTAAGCCTCTAAACTCTTTAGGCTTATTTTAAAATCCAGCCATGAAGTATAGATTATTTTAACCTAAGAAGAATTGGAAGTAAACTACTGAAAACTGCCTACAATACTGAACGTGTGTATCAGGAGGGGAAAGCAAAAGTATGGCCTCAGGTTGTGCCAGGGCAGGTTTAGGTTGGACATTAGGGAAAATTTCTTCACCACAAGGGCTGTCAGGCACTGGAAGGTCAAGTCCCCATCCCTGGGGGTATTTAAAAGCCAGGCAGATGAGGTGCTTAGGGCCAGGGTTTAGTGGTGGGATGGCAGGGTTAGGGTAACGGTTGGGCTTGGTGAGCTTAAAGGTCTTTTCCAACCCAAACGATTCTGTGATTCTATGTAGCTATAAATAAAAATGAAAGTGTCTGTCGTGGTTTAACCCCAGCTGGCAACTGAGCCCCCCCAGCTGCTTGCTCCCCCCCAGTGGGATGGGGGAGAGAATCGGAAGGGTAGAAGTGAGAAAACTCATGGGTTGAGATAAAGGCGATTTAATCACATAAAGCTTAATAAAAGCAAAAGCCTCGCACACAAACAAAGCAAAACAAGGAATTGATTCCCCACTTCCCACCATTCAGCCATCCCCAGGACAGCCGGGCTCCATCACACCTAACGGTGGCTTGGGAAGACAAATGCCATTGCTCCCAACATCCCCCTCCTTCCTCCGCCAGCTCTATACGCTCAGCATGCCGTCATACGGTGTGGGATACCCCTGGGGTCAGTCGGGGTCAGCTGTCCTGGCCATGTCCCCTCCTAGCTCCTTGTGCACCCCCAGCCGCTCACTGGTGGGGTGGGGGGAGAGGCGGAAATGGGCCTTGCTCTG
>NW_009259586.1:1240887-1243751 GCF_000687185.1 Egretta garzetta
CTGTTCCCAGGACAGATCCAAAACACAGCTCCATACCAGCTACTATGGAGAAAATCAACCTCATCCCAGCCAAAACCAGCACAGTGACCTATAGAGATTGATTTAAAAAAAAAAAAAAAAAAAAAAGGCAGAAAAATCAATACATTAACAATGAGAAACTAATTAGATGTATTCAAATTCTTCTGGTTTCAATAATCAAACGTGCCATTAGGCACTGATGAAGCTCAGGCTTATGTGCCATGCAACATTTGGATCTTTAGAACATTTATTTCAAAAGAAAAAGACTCCAAACAACCCTTTCTAAAGCATCCTGTCCATGTTAAGCTCCAAATTCATCTTTCAGCAGATGGACACCTCTCCTTCACCCCCCCATCTGCAGCACTGCATGGGTGCCCTCACCCCCCATCTGCAGCTCTGCACGGGTGCCCTCACCCCCCATCTGTAGCTCTGCATGGGTGCCCCTTGGTCACGGACACCTTGCCCAGCCCAGCCCCACAAACAGGGCATTGCAGCCCAGGTACACAGAAACCACCGTGAGCTTTTGTGCAGGGGTGGAGAGCACAAATATTGCCTTCATTCTGCAAAAATCAGACTTTTTTTTTTTTCCCACTGCTAGTGACCCGCTTTGGCAGAGGCTTGCAGACCCCAATTCAAAGACAGCTGAATGTCAGACCTCCCTTTAGCCCCCTCCAAGCAGCCGCTTTCAGCCAAACCCAAACTGTGGGAAGGCTCTTTTGCACCATGCTTCAACTGGCCACACCTCGAAAATTTCAGAGAAATGGGTTTTCTTTACCAGTGCAGTTTGGCAAGACAAACCCCGGCCCCTCCGCTGCTGCGATTTCCATCCCTGCAATGTCTGGAAGGGCAAGGACTGGGCTGCTGCGTCCACGTTGTAGTTGGCGCTGATTTCGTGCTGTGGGGAATTTAATCAACTCCTAAGGAAATGCTGCCACCCAATAACTTACACAGTTAAAAGGAACATAAACACCAATGTGCCATGTATGAGACTCCTCTATGTGGTATTTGGGATGGTCTTTGGGGTGCAGCACTAAGAAGTTAAATTCCCAGCAACAATTTGGCCATGCCTACCCCGCACTGATTTTTTGGACTAGCACTGATCCTCAGCCTCCTCGGTTCTCCCGCATACACAATGTTAGGTCTCCAGATTAGGGAAAAAAAGAAAAAATTGCCCCTTTTCTTAGCCATTAAAAAAATGTTGTTCGTATATAATGGTTTCTGGGTTTTCTCTCCTCCCTCCCCTTCGCTTGGTGATACTATCATCCTCCCCTTGGTGCTATTTCAGTATGAAACAGACTGATTTTAATTTAATTTAAGAATGAAAAAGCACACATTTAATAAAGTTTACGGGTACTGAGAGGCTGTGCTCTCTTTTTGCTGGCAGCAGCAACCTGGAAATAGTGGGCAGGTTTATGAAAAAGGGGGAAAACAGAATTACCCACTTGTGTCCGATTTTGGTCTCCTAAACCTAACGCGCTCCACAGCAGCTGGGGGGGGTTCTGCCTGCTGTGACCTCCCCAGTGGCACCGTTGCCATCATTTCCATGAGCTCTTCTCTTCCAGTCCTGGTTTCTCCAGCAAGCTTCATGTCAAACTCCTTCCTTTAGATTGCAAAACACCTTGAAGAGTCAGGTCTTCACAGCTCCCCCCACCATTCACCCCTGTTGGCCGTCACTGCCACGTCCACAGCGTTTCGCCACTGAGTTTGAGGAATTCCTGCTTTCCCCCAACCTGGCAGGAGAGGAACGGACCCAGCTCAGGCTGCATTGCATGAAACCCGAGGTGGAAGCAATTCACCAAGAAACACACGCAGCAGAGCAGCCCCCGTATATCAGGTTTTCTGTGTGGTCAAGTAAAGCGATATTCTATTTACTTTTTTAGATGTATAAACAGATTAAGTCCCAGGGAAAATATGCTCCCAAACTTCATAATATTTTATTAAACCGCCAAAGTTTAATATAATCTTTTGGCTCCCACAGAAAAATGTTCCATTCCTTTTCTGAGCACCTTTGATTTTATTTTCTTTTAATTACTGTTATCCGGAGTTAACAATGCGGGTTTTGCACTCCACCCAGCAAGGACTATCCAGATTAGAAGTGGGGAATTTTGCTGAAATATAGAAATATCTATGTGGTGGTAAGGAGTCAACAACGCCGGGGCGGAAAACTCTGGAGAAGCCAATGTGCAGAATGAATTCCCTTCTGCCAGGCAGTAATAAGGCTGCATTCCTCAATTCATAGCATTTATTACCTAAGACATTGGCCAGCCATGGCTTTTGAAAAAAATTATACCTCCTTCATCTTACGCCTGTCCTCACCGCTGTGCGGGGGCTGGCGCGCCGCTCGAACTCGCTCCATCCCTGAGGCAGCGCAGCTCATTGCTCCGCCGGGAAAGCTCTCATTAATTCAGGTCCAACGCTGCCCTCGGGCTCAGTACCGCACCGTGTGAACACAGCTTGGGATGCACGGCCTCTCCGGGTGTGAAGTTACTAGCAAAGGCCAACACTGTGCTGAGCCTCAAGCACACCGCTCAGCTGGAGACCTTCCAAATCCGATGACCAAGAAACACCCTACGGACAGCCCGGCTCACGGCAAAAGCTGCTGGGAGCCAAGCAAAGGTCTTCAAGAAAGACTCGGCACTTGCATGTCCACATTGTTAAATAGGAATAATAATGGTAATAATCATCACACGGTTCTTAAGACAACCATGTAATTTCTGGAGGCCAAATTTGCTCGTGTGAGTGTTACCCGAGGTCCTTAGTGCAGCAGAGGAACGTCAAACAGCTTATCAGCCACAGGCACATCTCCCTTGCCAAACCTCTCTGCTATTTCCTCTCCTGCAACTCGG
>NW_009259586.1:1243781-1264503 GCF_000687185.1 Egretta garzetta
ACACCAGCACCTCTCCAAGTCCCTCCATTAACATCAGGGCAATAGTGATGTTGTAGACAGGATTAGACCTGCTCGGCCAGTTTCTCCAGCTCATTTCTTTTGTTCTTTCACCAACAGCTATGATTTAGGGCATGTGAGCAACATCTAAAGGAAATGACTGAGAGGTATTGGCTGGGGAGCACTTACCTTCCCTTGTACAGGGCTTATGGAACAGAATCAATAGATTTTTCTATACTGCTCACTGCTGGAGACCCCCCAATGGCTGGGCACAGAGGAGATGGCAATGGAGTGAAAAAATTCTCCCGAGAAGGACAAGTTTAAGAGCACAGAGGAAGGCAGCCAAGTGCATCATATCGACAGGGCAAAGGCAGTCACGAATCTAATTACCTGCCCCTCCACACGCCTGCAGCTGCACGTGGCCTCACCTGCAGCTCACCGGGGCTTCGCTGGTGCAAAACAGCCCCGGGGCTTCCTGGGACCCACGGCTTCGGGGAGTGCAAAAGGGTTTGTGCTTTGGCCATGGGCTCGCCACTGATCAGGGCAGGATCAAGTGAGGCGCCGGGCTGGTGGAGGCCGAGGAGAGCATCCAGCTGGGGCCCTCCAAGCATGTTATCAGTTCAGCAGCATCACAGCATTTGCTGGGTCACCAGGACACATCTTCTACTTGTTTTTTCAGTCAGCTCTTCTGACCAAAAGAGCATATCTGCCAAGCTCAGCCAGGATCTGCTGTCCAAGGTGAAGCCACAGTCCAAGGACCCCAGTTCAGGGGCACATCCTATCCCACAGACACACGTCTCTAGCTGCCTGCCATGGGAATTATAAAGATAAAACCAACAGCATCACCACACCAAGATTTTAAAAAAACCCAACCTTCATTGTGGTTCCCTGTAACTCAAAACTAATATTGGCCTGAGACCAAACTCCTCCATTTTCTACAATGAGAAGACTCAAAGTTAAAGAAATTATTTCTATGGCTACCCATGAGGGGTGCTGGCAGGGCTGGGGCTCAGGACATGGCCAACACTGCCAGTATAAATTGGACAGTGCCTCTGTATGTCCTGGTGAGACAGAGGTGCCAGACAAGCTCTCCCTGGTCCGTAGTTATCCTGGCTGGCACAAGCCCCATCATGGGGAGCAGACACTCGTGCAGAGGCGCTTGGTAGATGCTGCCTGTATACATCATCACATCTGCCAAGAGGATCACATCTGGGCTTTCACTGCCTCAGAAAAGCTTATTAATGGGATAGCTGGCCAGTCTCCAGACGGAGCCCAACCCTGGCCACAGCTCCCCACACCCCTGCGTGGCCAGAGCCCAGGTGTGGGTCCTGCCTTGGTCAAACAGAAGCTGTGGCTCGTTTTCCAGGCAGCACGGGAATGCCCATCCAAAGTTAGAGTCTTATGTTCCAACCACCTTAACCCCCTCTTGGACACAAAAAGCCCAGAGCTGGGGAGCTCGCAGGGTGAGTGTGGGGTTCGCGGTGCACATGGGACCCTTGGCCCCGGCACTCCAGAGGGAAATGCCGCAGAGGAGCCTGCCTGGACCCAACTGCTGCCCGGCCGGCCAAGCTGGCTGGGGGAATTCATCCTGGTTTGACGCCCCATATTTCACCAGCTCTACTAAAGAGAAAATTGTCATATGCTTCTACTTTTCGAGGCCCTGAGCTGTCCTTTAGGGAGCAGCTGCCAGCACAAATACACATGAGGAACAGGTTTTTAGTTCCTGAAAAATGTCTAAAAATTGTAAACAATTCTCAAGTCATATGGGGATAAACAGTCAGAATTTCAATATTGTTTATAGCTTTTAAAAAACAACAGTCGTTTGAGTTCAGTCAAGCCAAGCATTTTGGATAGATAATTTTTAAACATTTGGTTTCAATTCTCCCAAACCTTCAGCAAAGAAGCCCCATTCATGCTATATTAGCTTACAAGTCAAAATGAAAAGTATTATGGACTAGAAAACTGGATGTTTCTATTTCAAAAAAGAAATGGTCTCAGACATTGGGACCATCTTGGAAGACCCTTTCAGAAAAAGAAAAAACAAACCCACTTGGTCAAGAAGTTTATCCAGGCTGATCTTCTCCTGCTTGAAGTCTCTGTTTTGTTGGATTAGTTGTTTGTTTTGCTTAACAAACATGAATATTCTGTCCAAAAGAAAAAAAAAAAAAATCCTGACAAGTACCATTTGTCAGCCTGAGAGCAGTAGCTTTCCTCCTTGGCCCAGTCCTTCCCCTGTTAGCACGCGCTGCAGCGTTCCTCCCTGGCACTGTCCCTGCTCCCTACGCAGACGCTGTGCAACTGGGCAGAGTGGAAAACAGAATTCTTTAATTTCCTCTTTGCATTAGAGTTCATTAGGAAAAATCCAGAGGCCCCTCACTGAGCAAATGGCTGCATTTGCATGTCTTCTGTGGATGTTTAAATTATATTTTCCTGTAGGGTTTGGGGTTTTTTTTCCTTTTCTTATGCCTTTCCTGCACCACTGACCCTGGACTCCTCCTCTGCTCCCAATTAATTCCTGAAATAATTTTTTTCACTTTTGTCACTGTCTCTCAGCTGGATGGCTCACAAATTATTGCTAGTTCTGTTGTTAGGAAATTATCTATTTAAGCCATTTGCTCGTATTAGTGATTAGTCAGTCAAGTCATGTGGCAGTACACCCATTCCCAGGCTGGGTAACGCATCCCCCAAGAAGAAAGAAATTGAAAATAGAGACTAACAAACTTTACTGGGTGCATTTTAGATGCTTAACTGCCCCTCCTGAAATGCATCAGATCTGAGGCACATGCTCATTTCTTGAACCAGTATTTATTCTTAACACTTTGCGATTGCCAAATTCTACTTTGTAATTGCGTTCATGAAAATATTTGCAGCTCTGGACGTCTTAAAATTTTGTAGTCATCTCTGTAACCATTCCTAACTACAGCCACGGAAGACTGGGCTAACTCACGCAAAGTGAGACCAGGAACAGGAATAGCACCAGTAAGAAATGCAAACACCAAACGTGCAGCATCCAGGTAGAGGTTTGCAAGTGTTTGCCTCAAATCCACCCGTGAAATCCATGGCTGTGTTTGCCTGGTGGCAGAGGCTCACTGTTACCGATGGTTTCACAAGAGCAGAATTCAGAGACCATTACCAAAACTGAAGCCAAGTTTGGTATGAGCCTGTCCTTGGCATCAGATCCTTGCCCTCTGAATGCACAAAGAAGGGATTCTGCACTTTTCTTCCTGAATGGCCCAGAAGACAACAAAATTAGGCACCCGCAGGCAGCAAGGGAGCCCTGCGTGAGGCAGCCCTGTCCCTGACAGGCTATGGAAGGTTCATCAACACTTTTACCACCAGACCAGCTTTTGGACAAGATAAGAGTTAAACCCCTTCTCCAAGCTTGTGGTTCCTATTAAGGTATTTGATATCCAACACAGAACAAGTGGGAACTAAATCATTTTTTGCTGCAATGCAGGGGGTAAATACGGCCCAAAATGCCCAGCTATGGGAATGGGGCTCTGTGGGCTCAGGAAGCCAACCTGTCTTTCCTCAGCCACGATGCCAACTCTGTCGCCCTAAACATGCTCCAGATCTTTGGCCTTCTCCTTCCTCTCCCACGGGGTCTGTCTTCCTTTTTGCTTCCCCGCAGCATTCTGCCTCCGTGCATGAGGCACCAGCTATCAGGAAAGTTTCCGCTTGTCTCCATCCCACCGAGGCCCCCAGCAGCTTCTACATGCACCAGGAAAAACCATCACAGACAAACTGTTAAGGCTGCGCAGCCCTTTAGCGATGCCGACTGTTTCCAGACCAGAGCCATGCTGCTAAGCAAGGGCTCCTGGGGAGAACCTGAGTGCAGATTCCCACTCCTTGCAAAGCTGTCCGCTGCCTGAGACCATCCGGGATGCAGATGGGAAAGTAAATTAACTAGTAGTCTGTGGGGCATCACTGATGAACACCAAGGGAGGCCAATTCCTCCTTGCCCGGGTCCATTTCCTTCTCACAGGAGTATTGTGACTCATCTTCCTTTATCTACTAACTGCAGTTTTAGACTCTTAAGGGAGGATGCAGGAGAAGGAGAAGGACAAGTTCCCCAAATTGGTAGTCCCCGGCCCGTTCTGCCCTGGGGTGGCAGCACCAAGGCTGAACAAAAAGCCAAACAGCACAGCCTGCTGCTTGTTCTCCTACAAAGGACCTCAGGGTCTCACAGGCACTGTATTACTCCAGAATATAGATGTTGTCCTCTGATCCAGGTTTCCTAGACAGACACAGGCGTGCGGTTGTGCACATGCAGGGGTGTTCGTGTGGGAGACTGGAGCGTTTTGAGCTTTGGCAAGCCCTCTATGCACATCAGGGAGTTACTGCTCTGAAATACAGGGGAGGCAACAGAAAAAAAAAAAAAAAAAAAGACTCCCAGATGTTGCACTTGACTTTCTATCAGGCTCTTTGCTACCTGTGTGGCCCTGGCAGAGCACCGGGCCTTCTTGGATGTGAGCTCCCGTGTTCCTGCTGGATCCATCCCGAGATAGGGAGCTGGCTGGTGGTCAGAGCAGAGGAGCCAAGCTGCAGCTATTCCCTCCCTCCGCTCCCAGCCCATGGGCTGTGCTCCAGTATCTCTGCTGAGAGAAGGAAAGAAGTTTTTTATTAATCAAATTAAATAAAGATTGAAGGGATGAAAAGGGAAGGTACAAGGGAGCTGCAAGTGGGGAGATGCTGAGGAATAGGAGTGCAGCAGCTGTTTCTGTAAGGCTTGCTCTTGCAGGAGTGTTATTTGTCCTTCACACCCCTTCTCTACCCCATCCCCACCCTGGCCTTGGAGCAATGTGGCTTTTCCACCTCGTCTGTCCTCCCCAGCCCTTCTCCCGCACGCACACCCACAGCGTCCCTGGGCACTGGCAAGCACCAGCATCACGCTTGGTATATGGCTTGCTGAGAGCTGCCCGCGCATGCTGACTGCTCAGTTAAGAAAAGTGAATAATTCTGTCAGATATGGGTTTTGGGGACTTCTGTGTTCAGCCCTTGGCCACCATCCTTTCCTGTACCAGCCACCCGACTCCAGAATTAAGCAAATGAATGAGCTTCAGAGCATAAGAATTATTCTCTGCCTTTGTAATTCCAGTTCCAATTTCTCAGCACAAACCCCATCAGTTTCCTTTGGCTACTCCCCGTTGCAAACTTCTTTCCAAGCTCACCTTCCTTTCCAGCACCACCACACCCATCTCCAACCAGAAATCACACCAAGAGCTCCTACAACCATCCATACACAGAGGGTGTAGCTCCATCCTCAGGCTTAGATTTAGGCACTTTGCACCATGGTCAATTGGAAACACTCAGTCATCCTCCTTTTCTTTGTACACTACATCCCACAAGCACTGAAATGCAGCCAAGTTTGGGAGGTATTGGTAGTTTGGTGGATGGCTGATCTTTGTGAAGCGCTATGCAAGCCAGCTCCGGAGGATATCATATTCCAAGGCAACCGAAGCGTATTTCTGTTTTTACATTGCAATTCTCTGCTACCTTTTGACAGAAGGCTCTCTATACATAAGGTTTTGTTTGAAGATTCATGCACTTGGCGTCCTTGCACTCAGGTTAGGTGCTGCAGAACTCCTTCAAGTCTGCAAGGGTTTGTGCATCATCCACATCAGCTCGCATCAAGCACAGCAAGGTCCTGGTCATTTCTGACCCCTGCTCCATGCTGTTAAGGGAGAGGCAAGCCAGTGTCCTGCAGCTGGTGGGTCCAGCCAGCCCTTTAGCAGTCACTGTAGCAGTTTCAAGCTGAAAGGCTCAGTCTCCAAAGAGCCGGATGGAGCTGGCTGGGACAAGGAAGGCAGGGGCAACCTCTCCTCCCAGCACCCTGGGCTGCGTTTCCATGTTGAGCCAGTTGTAATGGGAAATGACAGCTGATGAAAGCTGCTGTTCATGGCCCGCCCCCACTCATCCCAGCCCCTTGATGAGATTCATTCTGGCTTGAGTCCAAGCCCAGAGATTGAAGCGGCTGGAGAACCCAGCCCAGCCCCAGTGGCCGGTGCTGTACCAGGACAGGGTTTTTCCAGCTGTGCATGACAGCCGCCCATGGAAAACAGCTGCAGGCCGTGTCCTGCCCCGCTGCAGAGCTGAGGCCCATCCCCAGCTCTCCTTCCATTCAGCTGATATTGTGTTTCAGGTGAGACACTGATAGTCACCAAGGCCCCATTTGTCCATCTCTGTAGGTTTCTTCAGCATTTGAGTACTTCCCCAAATCACTCCAGATGTGCACACATCTAGGGACACACTCACACAGAGCAGGCCCAACATTTACCACTCTGCTGTTTCTCTGTATCCAACCCCTTTTGTACCTCCAGGACACACACTGATTATTTGCTACAGCAGTGCCATACCACTTCAAACCTTAAATGCCTTCTCCAAGCCCAGGGCACCGGTGGCTAGCCCTGGACCGCTGCCACCATCCCATTATCCACCAAGTTAATCCTTGCTGAAACGTCTGTCTTTAGTTACCCTGTACAGGAATCCCTTCTTTGACACCCCCCTTGTCTCAACTTTGCCAGCTCTAAAAGACTTTTTGTCACCAGCTAGCAGAGGTTTTCACCACTAACCACTGGGGTGGCTTCCTCCATGAGGTATCCAGAATTTAGGTCGGATCTTGCCTGTAAGGTCCTAGGCAGCTCCACACCTTGAGATGTAGGTTGAAAAGCTGGAAGAGGATTCAGAGAAGACCCATGGGAATGGCTGAAGTCCTGGAAATCCTGCCGTAAGTGAAGGAGCCAAGCAAAATCTATCTGGCTTAACAGCAACCTTTTCTCAGTCTGCAAGAGAAGAGATCCAAGACCTACAATGATCTGAGCTTGGACCAGAGCCTTTGGTCACTCATTTAGGTGCCTAAATTTGGATTTAATAGTACTCTGTTGCAGGTTGGCCAGCTGTACTACAGAATATGAATTAATTCTTCTGTTTCTACCTCACATTTCTAAGACTTAGTGGATGTGAATGATTTTACCCTGCAAAAACAGACCATAG
This sequence comes from Egretta garzetta, assembly GCF_000687185.1. NCBI lineage: Eukaryota > Metazoa > Chordata > Aves > Pelecaniformes > Ardeidae > Egretta > Egretta garzetta. The sequence goes on from NW_009259586.1 coordinate 1,250,772, forward strand.
GGGTACCAAGAACATAATTCCTGCCCATGGGCCCTAAGACTGTAAGACAGGCAGTCAAATCAAAGCTTTCAGAAAAGAACTCTCAAAAAAGCAGTGCTGTTCTCTAAAACTCTGACTTCATTTTACAAAGAAGGTTGCCAGCTGACGGTGCCTTTCCTGCCAGAGTCCCATAATGGTGCCACACCTGCGACCAGTAGGGATGGACAGAGTTCCTTCATCATAAATAACCCTTCTGGGCTCGTCCATCTGCTGGGACAAACCCTTCCCTCCTTGCCTTTGAACTCATTGAAAATGCTGTCCAGGCTTGTACTCACCAAAACTCTGGCGCTGAGGTCTGGTCCATGCCGTGGATCACTAATGAGGCGCTCCTGCAGAATCACTTGTGCTCCATCAACTGCCAAAGCCAAGGGGATGACCTGAGAAGGGTGCATTAAATGAGTGCCATTAGCTGCCTAGAGCCAAGTGCCAAAATTTTATCAGCCACCAACCTGAGAAGAACCAGGAGTACTGAAAGACACCTCGTGACAGAGGAACACCAGTTCACTCCCCAGGTCTCCAGAAACCCAGCAAAGCTGCTTTTTGTGTCTGGTTGTGGAACAAGACAAATCCAACACTTCTGGTACACAGTGACACTCTGTCTCCCTTTGCAGGGGAGAGGAAGGAGGTCCCAAGCAACCATTACCAGTATATTAGGCCAAATACTGTCTTACTGTTTTCATTCCTGCCAGTATCCATCTCCTATCCATCTTCACTTTAGCTTTCTGAGGCCAAGGACCTACAGCAACTGGATTTTAGCCATCGGTTTTTGGTGCTGTCACAGTAGAAACCTTCATGCCCAAAGGAGCTCAGTATTCAATGCTCCATAAGAGCGGGATACCGTGCAGCCAGGATTTTGAGAGGGGCTGGTGGGACCGTGAGCTGCTGCTATTGACTCTAAAGAGAAAGGACTGGGGGATCTGTGTCTCCCTGGAAGGATTTCCATTTCCACAGCAGGCTTTCAAAAACATTAGCAGCCACAGCCCAAGAAGCAAAATGTCTATTTGTGGGTAATAAACCCAGACAGATGCCTCCTGCATGCAAACAGCCAGTGCCTCCACAACAAGAAGCTCTAAATAAATAATCATCAAATCCTAGAGCTGAATGCACAGTTGCTATTTGCATCATAAATAAATGAGGAGGCTTTTATTTACTCATTCTGGGGGCAGAGCACATAACAACGGAGCTTCTCAGAGCTCATACACCAGAGATTGTCATTACTTCAGCACAACTGTTTGGTTCCCACCAGCTGCTTGCTCCTGCACTGCTCCTCAGGAGACGCACAGCTCGCCAGCGAGAAGGGAAAACAAACATGAGGTCTCCATCAACCGCAGAGCATTCAGCTCCCTGCTGACCTCTCTTAGTGTGGCACTGGTGAGGTGGGGAGGACACGGAGCCAGCACCCAGAGATGTGGCTCAGCTGCCACAGCGCTGCTAAATGGGGAGGTGGAGGTTGGAGGCTCCATCACACCAGGAAGGTCTCTAGATCCCCCAAAATACAGCCAGGTTTGTCAGTGTTAGAGAGATCTCACCTGGTGGTAAACCATCCCCCTCTCATGGCTCCGAGGGAACAGCTGTACAAGAAAAGCATAGGTCTTCCTCACTACTGAAGCTGAAGGACATCATTTTCCATCAGGAAGCCATTGGATAGATGAGGAGAAGGCCATGCCCCAGGCAGCACTTTGAGAAGGAGAAGCCTGAAGGAAAATTAGGGGGGTTTTGATCAAGAAAAATAGTCCCACAGTGGTGGAGAAAGGCCAGTCAGAGGCCCAAAACTCCATGAAATGTTCCAAGAAAAACTCTACCAAAAAATACCAAACTGGAAAATTTCAGTTTTGCAAGATGCTTTCCACAGAGATACCTGCTCAATAACTCTTTTCTCCCCAAAAATTTTGCTTGGGAATGTAGTGAACAACCAGCTGTTCCTTCTGTGAGGCCAACGGCAAATCCTCTCTCCACCATTGCTCCTCAGGATCAAATCTGCTCATGGACAAGCAACTACAGTAAAACTGCACCAGCCTTGCAAGAGGGGCAGGGGTTTGAGTGCTGATAACCAGCGTTCGGGGCGTCATTCAACAAAAACCGGATCAAGCCACAAAGAAGAAAAGAGAAAAGTTTCCACTTCTTTCCCTTAATGCCTACAAAACAGGGAAAACAGTGCCATTTCTAAGGAGAAAAGCCACCTTTCCAGACACAAAATATATCCCTGGAGATCCAGCAAACTGGGATCTGGCTTGATTCTATTTAGTTATGTATCAAGTGGTATTGATCCGCTTGCTTCAAGCAAACCAGCGAGCAGTGAAACTTTTTCTGCTCTTTATCATAGAATCATAGAATGTTTAGGGTTGGACTTTTCTGCTCTTTATGTCCTGAAAACTGTGGCTTTTTCTCTTTGGGTTCAGGGATGACAAAAGGCCGGAGCTCACGGAGGCTCAGAGCATGCCCGTGGTCCTGAAAACTGTGGCTTTTCCTCTTTGGGTTCAAGGATGACAAACAGCCGGAGCTCACGGAGGCTCAGAGCATGCCCGTGCACCCTGACCCCCTTTGCCAGCTGTAATGGCATCTGGAGCCTGCAGCTCTCTTTTGGCTTATTAATAAAACACAAAGGGGTCCAGGGAGATCCCACCCCTGGACACTGCGGTGGCTCCATGCTGGTGGCACAAGGAAGCCAACACGTGGGCAAAAGAAACCGCAATGTAGAGCCAGGAACTGAATTCAAGCCTTCCATCTGAAATGCAAGGTTGCCCTTCCCTGTAAGTCACCGTCCTGCAACTCCACGTGCATCTCTGGTGACAGGAGGTGGCCAGTCCTGAGCAGATGCAACACGACATTGTGGGGCCTTGCAGTACAACATGTGGGAAGCTCAAACCAGACCCTTTAGGAACAATTTCTCTCCAGATGAGCCTGTTATCTAATCCCATCACTAACTCAGCTATCTACTCACACAACTATTTTATCAGCCACCTGACAGCCAAAATTCATTTGTATGCTTGGAACAGGTCACTGCAGGATTTGTATTTCTAATATAGCTGTGAGAAGACTGTGGCTTTGCACACTGATCCCACCGAGATGGTCTCCTCTCCTTCCTCCGCACAGGGGGCACCTTCGTCCACAGGGTCCCAGTGAGAAAAGCCCATTGCCAGCCTCAGATTTGGTGCTAGGATTTATATCTCTTTCCTACTGGAATATGAGCTGCTCCAGCACTCATCAGGCTGGCACCAAGTTGCTAATACTGTTCAAAATCAGGGCTGGTAGAAAAACGTGTCGTAAAATTTATTTTGCAATGGAAAAGTCATTTTTAGTTGGGGTTTTTTTTTTTAAAGAAAGTTATTTCCTCTTCCCACACCACCACCGCTCAATCCTCCCCCACCCCACTGAAATCATGTCTCATCTTGCAGAGGAAATTTTGATTTTTCATCGGAAAAAAAAAAGCCAAACAACCTTAAGTGAATTATTTTGGCATGAAGCCGATATGTTCCAGCTCCAACGTATTGCCACAGCACCTCCGGCATTAAGTACCCCAACCAGGGAAAGGCAGCAGGAAAAAAAAAAACCTGCCAGGAGGACGGGTGGCAGCACAGCCAAAGCAAACTGGTTTGGTTTTCCAGTAAAACATGCCACTTCCCAGCCCCCAAAAAGGTTGGTTTACCTTCTTGTGCATGCATGTTAGTGTATAGCCTCTTGCTACAGAAGCAGGGTAGGCTTCCAATAGGAATTAGATAATTCCACATAGCATGGTCCTGCTGCTGCAGCCCTTAGACCTGCTGTCACCCCAGCGCACCTTGGCATGGCTCCGGCTGACCAAAGGGGCCTGTGAGGTCCCGTGGGGAAAGCAGCATGTCACCACGTATTAAAACCCGTACCCACCCGGGCAGGATGGCCCAAGTGAGGGTTGCTCAGGCAGGAGGAATGCTGGCCTGAACTCCTCCAGGGTGTGAGACTTCGCAGCTTTATCAATTGCTGGGGTTTATGCAGCTTCCCAGCTCTTTAAGAAAATCAAGAAAAACCAAGATTTCACCCGGTGGCCCTACCTGTGTCACGGATGGCACATAGGCGATGCATTTCAACCTAAAAGATTAAAGCTTTGCAGTCCTATAAAGAACTGTAAAGAAGCTCTGATAATGGGAAATGTCAGGAAACTTAATAACAACAGAGATTAGCGCCCTGCCTATAGCACATTGTTGCTGCATTCAGCCAGCTTTTTATATAGAATGTCGACAGCTACATACAAGCTGTGAATAGTTTCCAATCTCCTCTAGCCTTGAGCCTCCAGAAACTTGACTGACTTCCCTAGAGCTGTTTTGGATTTACACTGGCTCTGCTGAAATCAGAATTGAGCAGCCAGAGCAGACTGAGGCAAGCCAGTCCCACCGCCCTGAAAACCAGAGGAGCCGTGTTGCTTTACGCAACGGGAGGATGGAGGAAATGCATTTTGGATCTCTCTCTTTCCTTGGCAGAAATCCGCATCCCTCTTCCAGCTCGAGTAGAGCTGTGCTGATTTACGGCAGCGGGTGATCGGATCCTCTGCTCATAGCTCTGCAGGATGATGGAGACAGTGCTGATAGCGGAGATCTGTCCCATTTCTAATCCCAGTACGAATTAACTGCTGGGTTTAAGCAAGAGCGATGGGCAGGTTTTCCCAAGCTGGATGGAAGGTGAGCACACCGCAGGCCAGCGGGTCCAACAAGGAGCACCCTCTGCTAAGGGACATCCCCACCGGCCCCCCCGGTCCCCACTAACCGTCTCGTAACCCTGGTCTGGGAACGCAGGGGTCATTAGCACATCACTGGCCGCACCATCACCTCTTCCACTCACCTTCCCACCGCCGCTCCACATCCCTGCCCCTGGCTCCAGAGCCCAGCTTTCCCAATCATTTTGACAGGAACATCCCCTTAAAGTCCTCCCTGGTCTCCAAATAATCCTCTATGGTGTTTAGGGCTGCTCTTTTGCACATGGTATCTCTAAAAGTACACAAAGAAATGAAAGAAATCCGCTCTCCAAACTTTTCAAAGCAAAAAATAAATTACGTGATTAATTATTCTGAAAAAGGCTGTTTATAGTTTGGACTCCATAAAACAGAATGCCTGATTTAATACACTATCCGAGAATGTGCTGGTTTTCATTTCAGCACAATCAAGACCTAAATCTGTGTCTCCCTCTCCCTCATCTGAGCTGGAAATGGTTTTATATTCCATCTTGCTTTAAATTATACACATCAAGTTTATAATGGGACACGGTCTATTTTGTTGCCAAAACCTGCTCTGTAAGATCATCTATTAAACTGTATTTATTTTTTATGACAAACAAGAAAAATGACAAAACAGCTACCGAGCGTCTGCTAACGAGGACCAAATGCCTCCCCAGGCACTGTTCCTATTACAGGCGTCCACACAGGAGCTGAGTTAACGTCCTCCCACCTGCCAGCGACGGGCGAAGGGAGGCATGGGGCTTGATAAACCCTGCTATCAGCCCCTGGGGGATTGCAGCTCTTGCTGTCTGCACTTGGGTATGAGATCTGGGGTCAGGAGTTGTAGCCTGGTGGGATGCAAGCCAGGCAACTCAGCCCTGGCAGAGGGGGAGAAATGCTGTTTGATATAAGGCAATGGGAGAGACCCCAACTGGAGTTCAGCCTCTTGCCTGGGATCAGGGTGTGGGAAAGCAAGACTGGTGGGAGATTAGTTAAACCTGAGATTTTGGAGCTGGCAGGTGGGGAGCTGGAAGAGGCACAAGCTCCCCAGCCAGTCCAGTCCTCTCCCAGCACCTCCAGCTCCTGGGGATGAGGCTCCCCTGAGTTTCAAGGGGACTGCAGGGACCCTCAGCTGGAGCAAGCCGTGGCTTTGAGTTCTGATTCTGCCCCCTAGGAAAGGCTGGTCTAAAAACTTTTGACAGGAACATTCCCTTAAAGTCCTCCGTGGTCTCCAAATAATCTTCTGTGGTGTTTAGGGCTGCTCTTTTACATACAATATCTCTAAAAATACACAAAGAAACAGAAGAAATCCCCTCCCCAACCTTTTCAAACCAAAACAATAATAATAATAAAAAACCATAAAAAATGACCCTGAGGAGCATGTTGAGCTTGCCAGATGAGCACTGGGCATGGGAAGAGGTCTTTCACTCCCTGGGGCCCCACCAGGCCCTCCAAAGCCTTTAGCAGCACAGACTTTAGGCAACACCTTCTGCTACCCAACAAGTCTACCCAGGCTGGGTGAAATCAAGCCATGGCCCATATGTATATGAAGATGTTGACCTTCACCTGGTCAGCAGGTTCTATCGGTCTACAGATCAACAATAAGGACAAGATAACAGCGTCCAACCTGCCTTGGTGCCCTGAAGAAAAATGTTAGAAACAGGGACCCTAGGAAGCCATGGAGGCAGAGCCATGCTGCCATGCTGGGGTAAGGGGGCCCCCCAACATGCCCCAACCCCTCAGGACTCATTGCTTCCCCTCTGCCAGCAGCAACCCCCAGTGCAGCCCAGGGATGTAACACCAGTGGGAGCCCATCCCAGTGAGGAGGGTGGTGCACAGGGCTCTGTGACAACATTTCAAAATTTCAGGATTTGGGGCTTTGTCAAAATTCTGAAACTTTCCCTGGAGGCTACCAGAGCAACACAGGACTAGAAGGACCATCTCAGGGGTTCACTGTTTCCTCTGACACATCATATCATCCTTTCTCTTAACTCATCGCACTTCAAAACAGTCTTTTTATTTTCTCCGAAATGTGCCTGGACGCCTCCAGTTGTGAACAGCTTTCACCTCAGCTGCTTTTTAGCAGAGCAGAAGTGAAGTGGTCCCTCTCCACCTGCCTGCTCCTCCCCTGTGCCAGCTCTTCCCTGCTTTCCGTGGAGCCCCAGAACCCACCTCCCCAGCCCCCAAAAACCTTTGCATGCAACCACAGAGCAGGGCAGGGCTGAGGCCATCCCCAGCAGGGTATTTGTTCCTTCCCCACCCTCAGCTTTTGCATGGCAAAGGAGGGAGCTGCAGGTGAATGCAAAGGCAGTGCCCCATCAACGTGCTCCTTCACAGGTTGCCGGCACCGAGGATGCTGCCCTGACCCAACCACCCTGGGTCTGAAATGAGCCTGGGAATCAGGGCAGACTCATGCACATCCATGTCTAATGTCCACGTTTTATTCCTGGAGATGACGGCAACAAGATGACCCTTCAGCAACCAGGATAAACAGGCCTCCAGTAGCGTGGGGTGTGCCAAGTTTTTCAGCTTTGAAGGAAAAAAGCAAACGCTGTACGGAGAGTGGAAGATCTCTTGGAGAAACACCTTAAGCCTGGTGTTTCATCTGCTCTGCCAGACACCAAAACAGTCCTGGGATTTTCCTTATGAACATTGACTTTGGAGGTTTCCCTTAGCTAAATGATTGCTTATTATGGCACTAAGCGACCGTCCTACCTGGCTCTTCGCCACCACCATGGCGGTGGCCACATTCTGCAATGCTTTGGGAACCCCCATTAGAGGAAAGCAAGCCTGCCCATGTTTCCTTGGCAGGAAAGAAGGCTATGACATGAGATCTGTGGCTAAAAATCACCATAAACCTAATGCTATTTCAGTTTAAATGACAGCTCCATTCATACTACAGAGGTAATGTAGGAATTCCCTCCCCTGCCACCCTATCTGTTTATTTTTGCCATGCTAGTTGCTAGTGAGCACAACAGTGAGTTTTTAATACCAGGCATGGCAACCCATCCTGTTACAATAAATTCCTTATGTATCGTATGAATAGCTAGACACATGAATAATTTAACCATGGTTTAATCAACATTAAACTAATGGTTTAATCAAGACTAACTATGTCATCTTTCTCTAAAAGAATTACAGAACAAGGCTTGGGCTCTGGTTTGGTGGCATAGGAAGAGCACACATACCCTCAGTGACATTTTAAACAAATTAATCATGCATTTCTCCATGGCACCAGCGAGGCGAGGGCTGGAGCACATTAGCCATCCCTTCTCCGACTCCATCCAGAAGGTCTTCTACGTCCTTTCTGCTGGAACCACAGAGCAAGTTGGATGCAATGGGAAGGTTGTGGAAGCAAAGTCCATGCCAGCCCCATCCTGTGCCAGGGTTGCACATAGAATCATAGAATCGTCTATTAGGTTGAAAAAGACCTTTAAGATCATCAAGTCCAACCGTCCAACAAGCCACATGTGTGCCCATGTGTCCTCATTCTTGTCCATGTGTGCCAAATCAGGTGCTCACCTTGGACCTGGGAACATCGCCCAGCAGCAGCAGGCAGAGCCAGAGAAGAGCTGGGCAGGAGCTTGGTGCTCCTGTGCTGGGCTAGCTGTAAAGACGGAAAAACCATGGAAAATGCAGGGAGAAGGGACAGAGTAACTCAGCCAGCTGCCAAAAAGTGTGTAACCACTTGGGCTAAGCAGAGAGCACTGGCATGAGCAACCACACGCAGGAGGCAGGAAAATCAGAGCCGGGGGTGGTGCAACCCCCCCAGGGAGTGGGAGAGACTTGATGAGCCAAATGCAGAAAGGATCATCCATGAACAAATGCAGAAAGGATCATCCATGAACATCTGCTAGTCTGCAGAAAGGACCAGAGGACCACGGTCCTCTTGTTCTCCATAGGAGCCCTCAGAGTCTGGGAGAGCCCCAGCTACTGCTCAGCACTGAGCCCGTGGGAGCTGGGAAGGGTGGTTTGGGTGCTCAGTCTCCACTCCCCAGCCACATCATCTGGGACGCACAAGAGCCTTTTCACTAACAGAGGTCAGCGGTGCTCCCCAGGGAATGTTTCTGACCTCAGACAGGACACTTGACTTGGGACACCACCCATGAAGCTGAAATATTTTGGGTTTCCATTTTCAGAGAAGAACAAAAACTCACCACAGAAAACAGTGATGAAAGCAACATCTTTCACCATTGGACCCCCATCATCTGCAGCGCAAAATATTTGGCACCACACTGCGCATTTCCAACGCCATTGGTAACAGGGACAGCAGTGTCTGACATCCAGCTCCCCCCAGTGAGCATCAGCCTCTTCAGTATTTGCATTTCTCAAGAGCCGATGAGATTTTTGAAGGAGCAAATCGCTAGTTACAAGCTCAAGCTCAATGGCAGCCAGTGGAAGCTTCCTTCTCCGGACCTTTCGAGACACTTTCTAAAGCCCTTGTGAAGCCCAGATCTCACCCTGCCCATGTCCTCTGATTTATGAACTGTTTTAAAGCAGTTTATGGCTGTTACTGCAGTCGGAGATCACTGTGAACTCTCCGCCCGCACTGCTGGCTCAGAGCTGCACGTTTGTTCCTCTCCAAAACTCACAGCCACGCTGATTTTATTCCAAGCAGCTAGGGCATCTTACGGTCCAAATGGTTCATTATCTCTGGCTTTCTTTAAAAGGTCAAGAAATGCTCTCTGCTTGGCAGATGGACTAGTGCAGGAGTCGTGAAGTCTCAGGATTTGTAACATAACAAGGTTATTAAATTGCAAACTCTATCCTGAGCAGAGGCAACATGAAAAGTTTCTCTAAAGTTTTTAAACAAAAAAAAAGGGGGGGGGGGGCTATTTTGAGAAAATTACTTTTTTTTTTTTAAAGAAAAAAAGAAGTTGGATCTCAAAGCAAATAACACTGCTCTCCAAACAACTCCATTTCTCATTCTGACAATATTTGTTTTCTAACCTGTTGCCTCCAGGCCCTTCCTCCCTTTTCTTAAGCTTTTTTTTCTCCACCACAGTTATGGGAGGAAAGAAGGAAAAGACAAGAAAAGAGGAGGATCTCCCTCCCCCAAATAAGCTACCCACTCAGCAGCTCTTCAGTTGCCACTGCCTTTATGGTATATTGAGAAATTCAAAGCTCATAAGCATCAGATGTGACCGCCAGCTGTGAGGGCAGACAAGCAGTTCCCGATTCACCCAGTGAGCACCTCTGGGGCCAAGGCTATTTTGGGCTGGGTGGGTGCAGGTCGGCACCTGCACCCTGTGCTCATATCCCACCTGGGCACCGGGAATGCACAAGCAGGGATGACAGTGCGGCACAGAAAATCCATACCCCCTCTTCTTCTCCGGACTGCTTTGCTACTGAGTCTTGCTGACCTTTTAAGCTAGAAGAGATCAAATGAAGACAAATGCACAAAGCGCTTAATCATAACCTGATCTAGTTAGCGGTGTCCCTGCTCATGGCAGGGGGGTTGGACTAGATGACCTCTAGGGGTCCCTTCCAACCCAAAACATTCTATGATTCTATGATTCTATGGTGATGAGGCCCCAAAACAGAAAACCTCTGGGAATTCGCAGTGCTGTCACAAAACACGGATCCAGTTGGCATGAAATCCTGCTGCTTTCCAGCAACCAAACTCCCCGGCTGGCACGCAAGAAAGGCTGTGCCTGTTTGGCTCCAACTTTCATGTGAACCGGGATGCTCAGGAGCTGTTCCTGCACAACCCTGAGTCCTCGTTACCCTTCGTTACCCCCACAGCTCTCCATGGAGCATTGGACAGTGATCGTGAATGCCAGCCCCAAATTCCCAGCCTGGCAACACTCAGCAAAACTCAGACTTTAAGCGCTACAGCCCTTTACAGAGCCCAAGCTGAGTTTTATTAACTCTGGTAGCTGCCTGGACAAAGCATCCTTTATAAATCCCATTAAGTTCCTGCTTTTAGCAAATACTTTTTCTTTCAGTGCTGTAATTATCTGCCAATGAAGCAGAAACCACCAGATTGGCAGGATCCACTCCCAGGGTTTGTAATGCCCGTCCCTTCGTGGCGGGTACATGTGTCACGGCAGCACAACCAGCCTGGTTTTGGAGTCCTAAGAGGAGGTGCAGAGGAAAGATGAGTGCAGTGGGAGGTTGAGGGCCAGAGGGAGAGGAGCAGGGCAGGAGATACTCTCTGGGGTGATGTTCCCCACTCCACTCCTGAATTTCTCTGCACTGCTCCCAGCAGCAGAAGCACCGGCCTGTGGTGGAAATTGTCGTGTGTGGTTGCGTGGGCAATGGAAGCCCTATGCCTATCTGCAAAGGGAGCTCATGCCTCAGGCTTCCAGTCCCCAAAAGGATGAGAGCTGGTGAGAGGCAGCAACTGCGGCTGGCACATCTGCATACCAAGAAGGCGCGTCTTGCCGAGCTCCAGGGTGCATGGGGGGCTTCAAGCGGCTCCGGGAATGGAAGCTCCCTCTTGGACGGAGAAATGATGTCTGTTCCTTAGCTTGCCCCAAAGGATGCCCGAGCCCCACAGCCAAGCTCTCCGCATCCACGTGAGGCCAACGTACACTGGGGAGGATGGGTCCCTCCTGGCATGACCTGTCTGAGGCCACGGTTGCGACTCTGCCCGATTTTGCGTCACTCCCCATAAGACACCTGAATGCCCAGTACTGCTCAGCCTGACAAACCAAACCATTGTACCTTTAAGGCGCCGCTCCAGAAAGAAAAGGCCTTTCAGGGCAGTGAATAGCATCACTTTTCCTCCACGCACCATCTGTTTGCCAAGATGAAGAGCTCCGGGCTGGCGGAGGCTTCGTCATTCAGACAAGAATAGGTCCCTCTGTACTTATGCTTCCCAGCTCCCAAAATAAAAACCACGGCAAGCCATTGACTTTGCTTACCCCCTCACGAGCACAGAGCTGGTGCGAGGAAACACCCGACCCAGCTGTTATCTCCTCCTAATGCAGAACCAAAAGACAAACACAGCCCTGACACCCCTGCAGTCAACGGTCCTTTCAAGCAGCCTTATCAAGTCCAGTTATTTTTTCAAAAGGAGAAGGGGAATTGCTGCTTCAGAGCATCCTTACAAAACATGTCTGACAACTCTGCCACACATAGACCTGTATCGTGCAGGGAAAAAAAAGCCGTGATGGATCCCAACAGGCAAGATCCAGTGTGTGCTGGGATGCTCAGAGGTGCCAGCAGGTCCGTGCAGGCTCTACATATCCCTGGGGACTGAAGTCTGGCCACATGCCCAAATTTCATCATCCGATTTCCCTTCTTCTCAACTAGATCAAGAGATGATTTTAAACAGCTCATGGTTCTCTAAGCCAGGATATTTGAGGAATCCCTCTTGGACGGAGAAACGATGTCTGCTCCTTAGCTTGCCCCAAAGGATGCCCGAGCCCCACCACTCTGCCCCACAGCCAAGCTCTCCGCATCCACGTGAGGCCAACGTACACTGGGGAGGATGGGTCCCTCCTGGCATGACCTGTCTGAGGCCACGGTTGCGACTCTGCCCGATTTTGTGTCACTCCCCATAAGACACCTGAATGCCCAGTACTGCTCAGCCTGACAAACCAAACCATTGTACCTTTAAGGCGCCGCTCCAGAAAGAAAAGGCCTTTCAGGGCAGTGAATAGCATCACTTTTCCTCCACGCACCATCTGTTTGCCAAGATGAAGAGCTCCGGGCTGGCGGAGGCTTCGTCATTCAGACAAGAATAGGTCCCTCTGTACTTATGCTTCCCAGCTCCCAAAATAAAAACCACGGCAAGCCATTGACTTTGCTTACCCCCTCACGAGCACAGAGCTGGTGCGAGGAAACACCCGACCCAGCTGTTATCTCCTCCTAATGCAGAACCAAAAGACAAACACAGCCCTGACACCCCTGCAGTCAACGGTCCTTTCAAGCAGCCTTATCAAGTCCAGTTATTTTTTCAAAAGGAGAAGGGGAATTGCTGCTTCAGAGCATCCTTACAAAACATGTCTGACAACTCTGCCACACATAGACCTGTATCGTGCAGGGAAAAAAAAGCCGTGATGGATCCCAACAGGCAAGATCCAGTGTGTGCTGGGATGCTCAGAGGTGCCAGCAGGTCCGTGCAGGCTCTACATATCCCTGGGGACTGAAGTCTGGCCACATGCCCAAATTTCATCATCCGATTTCCCTTCTTCTCAACTAGATCAAGAGATGATTTTAAACAGCTCATGGTTCTCTAAGCCAGGATATTTGAGGAAAGAGAGGTGGGTTTGCCTTCTACAATTTGAAACCGCAGATGCCTCTTGTTCCCCAAACCTGGCGGGGTCCATAACGCTCCCGCCTTGCTGTAAGGCCTGGGCAGGGTCAGGCGATGCAGCCAGCCCTGTGCACACTGCTTTGTTATTGTAGGGTTGCACAATGCTATTCCTTGTACTTGTGGGAAGCCTGGACCACCTCCAGCACCCTGCCAGAGCCCGGGACACGGTGCAGTGCCACCTCCCCAGCCCTGGGACAAGCCAGGCATCTGTGCCGCCCTGAAATCTGCTTCACTACGCAAAGTTTTGCTGCTGTTACTCACCCCTTATGAAGTCTTGCCAGCCGAGAGGAGGATGCAGCGGGTGCAGGGGTGCAGTTCATTTCCCACATGGAAACAGGCTTTCCCTGAAGATCCCATCAGGGCAGCTCCCCAATGGCCCCGTTGCACCTGCTCTGCACCTCCAGTCACCTCTATCTGGTAGATGCTGGAAGAACTCCTGGCCTATCGAGCAGATGGTGCTGTTTAAACAAAGCTGGCAATAAGTATTTAGCTAGCATCCCAAGGGGAAGCATTTGGAGCTGTTGGGTAAATAAGTCTCTGCGGGCCAAATTCAACTCTCATCACTGCTGCAGGGAGCAGCAAGAGCACAGCCTGTGCCCCGCTGCTGCTCACCTGGGAGCCAAACCCACCAGCTGGCATCACAAGCACCACAGGGGCTTCTGCAGAGGTGCCCAGAGCCTCCCCGGTGCTGTCTGGCCCCCTCTGCCCATGGCAGGCAGGCAGGGCTGCCAACCAGGTACCAG
>NW_009259586.1:1264905-1288478 GCF_000687185.1 Egretta garzetta
CCCCCCCCGGTGCTGTCGGGCCCCCTCTGCCCATGGCAGGCAGCCAGGGCTGCCAACCAGGTACCAGCTGGGCTGGGCTCAGCATCAGGTAAGCCAGCAGCCGCAATTAAATTCCCCCTCCCCATTCCTGTCCCATCCCTTGGGGACATGCAGAGAGCCCATCCCCTCCTCAAACTCAGATGTCCATCCCTCCTCCATCTGAATCCTGGTGGAAATCTGGTTTCAGCTCTCCATCACCCCTAAAAAGCCACACAGCCCCGTTACTCGGTGCCATGTCTCAGGCTACACAGCAACGTCGCTTGCACCCTCTCCAAGCATTAATGTATAGGTGGCACAAATATCTTCACACATGTCAAAGCAGATGTCCCTGGGACCCTGATGTCCCTGTGATAACCCATTTGTCCCTGGGACCCCATTTGCCCTCCTATGTTTGCTGCTCAGATACCCTGACTCTCACACAGACCCCAGCCCTGGCTGCTCCTGTACCATGAGCCCGCTGGCTTGGATGGGGCTGCAGCCATTTGTCCCCAACCCTAAAGCAAATCCACCTGTGCTCATTCCTATGGCATTGCACTTGTTCTTCTCCAGGACAGGTGTCTTTGTTCCCCATCAGTTTGGAGAAGTCCCCTGCCCGGGAGCAAGGGCTAGGCGAGCACAGGGAAGCAGCCCCGGGAGCAGCTGACCTTGTTTGGGGTTTCCTGGCTTCTTTCGCTTGTGGTCCAACTGAAACAGTATTTAAATATCATCTTCCTGCTCTCCCCTCCCTTTCTTTTTGTCACCTGCAAATTTAGATTAACAAGGAGGTTTGACAAAGTGCTACTGTATATGTTAATAAACCCATTAGTGTCGGCCCGCCTGACATATAACCTGCAGAGCCTCCGATGTTTACTAATATGATTGTCAAAGCAGAGGAACATTACTTTTTAATGACATTTCATATCACTTCAGTTGAAGTAATATCCTGGGACATGATAATCAGAAAGCCATTTAGCCACAAACCTATGTGCTGAATAAAGGCTGGTGCATGAAAGATGCTCATTTTGTCAGAATTAAAACATTTGTGTTTGCTTCATAAGTTGTAAGCGCACTTGTGGAAGAGGAACATGTTGTGAAATATTTATTGGAAGCAGCTCAGTTCAGGTAAATGGGGCTTCAAGATGAAATGTTGGGAAAGGTTATTATTACATTTGCTGTATCTTTTGCATGCAATACATCAATTGACAACTCATACGTATGATATGCTTAATAAACCAACGAGATTTTAGAACGCCTCTTTAAAGAAAATTTCTGAAGTCATACAACCAGCCATTACTAGCCCAGCTGAATTTATTGCTGCTTCCAGAGTAGGGGAATGGCTGCAAGACAAACTGAGATGGAGTTTGATTTTATAGAGTACCTCTCATGCTCCAGGTGATTCCAAACTGCTTTATAAAGCAATGAGGGTGATACGAAGACGGCGGCGGCACAGTGACTGCAGACAGCCCTGCTGCCCTTTATTAATAGTTCTCTTCCCAGCTTGGCTGTCCAGGGCCACCTCAGAGCTCTTTGGACAGAGCTCAAGAGGCAGCGGATCAAGGACCATAGGATGCCCAGCCAGGGGAGAGGGGACCGAGGATCTCCCTGACACATCCTCCACGGCCTCAGAGCTGCACTGGGGTCACTGAATAAAACAAAGGCATTGTCCTGGGTCAGATAGATGTGGAAATTAATAATAAATTAATAATTTCTCCTTTTTTGAAATAAAGAGCCAAGGGGATCCCTCTGTCAATCTGGTCAGAACAACCTTTCTGATAGAAACTAGCAATTGATTTAAAGTCTCCCGTTGGATGGTGGAGAGAGCTGATTAAAGCTGTGCATGCACTATTAATAGGAGCAGGATGCCTTTCTGTCATTATTATTAATTATGCCGCTGTGATTACTATCTGTTCATCCATCCACCCATCCTCCCTTCTATAATCCTAGCACTGGCCAAGTATGCATGACTATAATTCTTACTCTCTTTTTGTTCCTAGCTTTTCGGGGGGGGGCGGGACGGGACACGACAAGACCAAATAACTTAATTTACATGATTTCTTAGTATGTGTGAGACTGTGAGCATGCCTGTGTGTGAGAAAGCGAGTGAGTGGGTGGTGGGAGCTGAGTGGGTGTGATGCACGTGGGAGCATTCGTCTGTGAAATATGCACAAAGGCAAAGTTAAGTCAAAGAAAGAGACTTTGCGTTTCATGTCAAACCCACCGGATTCCCGCAGCGTCCTCCCTTCCGCAGGTCCCACGGATGGGGAATGACCCCTGCGGATGGGGGATGACCCCCTGCAAACCCCTCTCCCGCGCTCACATGCACATCCCTACTTGGGAGCCAGGTTCTCCTGAACTCTCAGCTGCTGTCCCCAAGATAGTCAGAAATTTTCCTTCGCCAAATAATTAGACTGTGATAAGAAGAAACAAATGGGCCCTCGGAGCAGTGAGGGCTGCAATAAGAGATGAATTATTAGTCCAAGATGGAAATCTCTTTTGATAAATGACTGGCCCGAAGCAAGGAAGGATTCAGCAAAACACAACGTCTTTGTTGTGACACAAGGAAGGGGAAGGAACAATCTTGTAAGGGGCAACAAAGCCTCCGCGCTACCACCTTGACCAATTGATTAATCAAGTGCATCCCACGACATCAATACATTTCCCTTTTTGCATTAGTTACAGCATCTAAATGTGGAGGACAGTGATGATGTGTCCAGTTCAGGACCTGTTCTGAAACCTCGGCAGAGGCTCCACTGACAAATACCACCATGGCGGGCATGGGGAAGAAGGGTAGAGCAAAGCCAGCCGATACCTCCCAAGGAGCAGAGTCGAAAGGCAATCGATCCACAGAGCACTTCAAAGCTAACACAAACTAGCACTGAGCCACAGCGCTCTGGGAACAAAACAGAAAAGGAAAGAAAACCAGGTTTTCCCCTTTTCCCCTTCTGCGAGAAGCCTGGCTCAGCGGGGTGGGGTGATGCCTCGTACTCCAAGTGAAAGAACTGCCATTCATTAATACTGGCCCAATTCCTGATATTTTTAAAGCCTAGTTCAGAGGGGGAAAAAAAATCCATTTGCGTCACTGAAACTAAAGCTGTCCATGAGGCACTGGGCAAGGCACTGAAATCAGCAGGCTTTAACATCACAGCTTCTCCTGGACTTTGATGGGGGGGGTCAGTATGTCTCACTCCAAGCAAGGTACAAGAAGGACCACAAGACCTCTGCAGTACCCAGCCACGAGCAATGACACCGCTGGAGTTTCTAAGTCACTATAGCCTGGAATGCAGTTATCCCTGGGGACTGGTAACTGGGGCCTCTGGTACCACCATTTTTAGTGGGAGATTTAAGTAGCAACAGTAGAAATGTACATATATATATGTGTGTGTGTGTGTATGCCATGGAACATATATATACTTTTAAAAAATCTGACAGAAATTGCTAGAGCTGGAACTGCTAAACCTATTTCTCTCTTTGTCCTCCCCCAGAAACCGCTACCAAAACATACCTCTCCATCTAATGAGATTAGCAAGGTACCATGCTACATCTTTATTAGTTAAAGCTGACCATAGTGCAAAACTTGGCCTGAATCGTAAATGAGCTGACTGCCAGAATGAGGAGTGCAGCCAGCAAGCAGATTTATTCCAAATGGGTCTCTGCTGTTTGCCATGGGGAATATGCTTCCTTCTCTTTAACTCCCTGAAAACTGGTAGCCAAAGTTCAGCTCTCCTTACGCTCCCCGAAGCCAGTGGTACCATCACTCCCTGCTTGCGCTGGCCTTACACAGGCTTAATGCCACTGGCCGTGGTGATTTATATTAATACAAGGTAAGAGAGAAACAAACTTAGTTGCTCTGGTGGCTCACAGTAGGATTTAGCACTAAGGATGTTTATATATGGCAATCTCTGCCTTCTCTACTTTACTTGACTGGCAGCTTGAAAAGACCAAAATATCAAATATTGATAGTGGAGCCCTGGATGTTGAAATCAGCAGTTCTTATTTTTACAGCCATCTTCTGCCCTCAGACAAGTTAGTTTGGCTCCCAATGTTTTTCTTTTGTAAAAATGGGGTCAGGGAGGGACAAGTGAAAAAGATAATTCCTATTATGAAATGAATGATGCCGGCCTATCCTCACATGAAGTGGCCGATAGGAAATCTTTGATGAGATCCACACATTCCTTTCCAAGGTCACACCCAGAACCTCCTTTTAAAGGTCTCAGGAGGACCAGCACGTGCCTTGGGGGAAGGAACAGAGGTCAAAGCATGGCCGTGTACAAGCGTTTCACTGCAAACAAGTTTCTTGCTTTGGAGCAGCAATGGGAAGCACACGCAGAACAGATCTGGTTTCCATCAGCCTGTTATTTATAGCATTGGTTTCACACCATGGATTATACACACTCGTGCTTGTTCTTTCAGGCGCTCTCGGTACTCTGCCGCAATTCCTTCTCACCTGAGCAATGCATCTGTGTGTTTTACCCTGCCACGATCAGGCTGTTCACGTCTCATTTAGTTGTGCGTTCACTAAATACGCTCCACAGGGCTTGGCTGCTCATGAAATGAGAGTTCGCAAGCAGAGTATCTCCAAAACATCTTGCTGAGCCTTGGGCTAAGGTGGTAAAGACAGACTGGTTTATCAACAGGGCACAAGGGAGAGATCTCCTGGAGCCTTTGATTCACAGGCCCCAGAGGACTAACTACCTCTCTACAGTTGGATCAATTGAGAACACCTTTGGCACAGCGAAAAATACGGTCTCATGAAATAGCAAGTTACTCTGCTTGGCTGCTGCACTCAAACGGCTGCGTAGTGGCAAAGACTTGATATGAAGTTCCACCTTGGCCAACTCACCAGAGACTGCACCAAAGACCTCCTGTGCTACCATGCCATATTAAACAGCAGAGCTCCCGAGCTGGGCCTGAAACAAGCTCTGACCCAGCACAGTTCCCAAGGAAATCTGCAGCCCATCTGCTTGCTGATTACCCAGAAAGCGCAGAGTGAGGGTGGTAGGTCCCATCTGGTACGCCCAGAGTCATCCAACGTTGTTCTAAGTAGTGAGGTTAAACAATGGCTGTTTGGTCTCTGCTGCCGATTGAATGAGATTTGTTGTCCATAATAAAACTCCTGGCACATGATCAGTCACTGTATATAAACCCAAATTACACTAAGAAAAGCCAGGACAGTGTCAAACAGCTCTAAAACATCATTAAAACAGAGGCCATCCCCAGTCAACACATTCTGAAGAGCCACGAGAAAACGACGGCATTCTTCACTTTCCCCTCAGTTAGACATGAGGGTGGAGAACACAGCTGATGGCTCTCCTTGAGAGTTCCCTGCCAACATCTGCATAACAACACAAAGACTGGGGCAATTTCTCAGATATCCAGGACAAAACCACAGAAGATGACACAACACTCTGTCCCTGAGGCCACAATCATCAGCATCAGCAACCTCTTCCTGCTGGATTTAACTGGGAAAGGAGGACATGGGTCTACATCACAACCATGGCATCTTCCCCCAAATGTGCAGAAGTAAAACTGACAGTAGCCTAGATAGTTTCCTTCAGAGACGTGAGCTTGCCAAGCTGCCCTCCAGTAGGACTTCACAGCTGTACCAGGGGCTCCACGGCTGCTGCAATGGGCAGCGGAATGGGCATGTGTGCCAGAGCCACCTCTGGGCAACTCTGTCTTACTGAGCATTGACTTAGTTACCAGAAAACCACATAAGCACTTTGACTAAGCAAGATGTACTCGAGAGACTAGGTGACAGGTTTGGTCTGCTACTAAACCTGTAGGTGGTTCAAGTTAGAGGAGATGGATCTTACACCCTTCTTCTGGAATTTGAGGGCTCGATTCAGGTGCCTGCACCTAGTGCCACTGCAGATGTGGCAGATCTGCCAGTTCCACACAGATGTCTCAAATGGCACGGTGTGCTTATGGGGCAGCTGAATGGTACCCAAATAGGAATTCAGGAGGAAACTGGAATTACAGTTTGAGGGCTGTAGGGCGGAGGGGAGCTGCTCACACTGTGGTATTTAAGGTGCTTAATAATTTAGCTTATCAAAAAGAAGAGGAAGAAGTACCTTATTAACAATGAAGAGCACTTACTAAAGAGGAGATCTCTTATAGCAGAACTCTCTTTAATCTAACAGACAAAGCCGTATCAACATCCAATGGCTGGAAGCCAAAATTAGACAAATTCAAACTGCAAAGAAGGTGCCAGTTTGTAATTGAAAGAGTAATGAGCCATTGGAATTACTCACCCCGGGCTGTGATGGATTCTCCACCATCTGAGTGGATGCTGCTCTAAAATGTGCCACATTGCAGGCACATATTTCTGTGTTTGGGAATTATTGGTAAAGGCTTTCCAGCTTGCTTGAGTTGTTTGTGCTCTGAAAAACAAACAAAGAAGTATTATATGGAGAAGGGAGGTAGAGTGACTTTAAGTAGCCAGCCTGTGACAGTTCTAGGAACAGGACTCAGAGCACTTAAATACTATCACTGCCCAGCCACCCTTCCACCTTCTGGAGCAGCCCAGAGCCCCAAAGCAGCCTGTGTTTTCCTGGCAGCACCCCCAGATAGGTGACACCAGGTTCAGCAAGCAAACTCAGAGTCACAAGGTCAGGTCCAGAGGAGGGACAGGGAATGGACCATATCAGCCAAACACTCCTGGGAACACCTCCAGCAACACCTCCAAAGCTTCTCCTTACAAGAAGTCCAAGAAGAACAGGATATCCAGGTGAAGCGTGGCTTTGCTGAGCTTTCTGCATTTCCAGGAGAGCCCTCCCCAGTGCCAGTCTGCCAGGACTCAGCTCTCTCCACGCCTTTGTCCCACACGACTGTGCCCACAGAGCCCTGGAGCTTACACCTGTGTTCATGGATGGGTGCTCTGCAGATGACCTGCTTGCTCTCCTTCTCTTCCCAAGGAGCATTCCCGTCTCTCATATGCAATATAGGACAAATTACATGCCAGTGGTGTATTTTCATCCTATTTCCAGCAGGCAGGAAAGAGAGAAAACCACAGGGGAAATGGTCATCTGCCAAGACACCTCCGTGCTGGACCCATTCTATGGGAACACCTCTGCCAGTCATCATGGACGAGCCATAAACACCCAGGCTCAGATACTCCCTCACTGAGAAAGTCTATTTTGCTGACTTCGAGAGTATGCAATAAAAATTAGCAGGAAGGGCAAACAGGGGTAAGAGTGCTCGAAGGCCAGGTTGACTCACTGTTGGGCCCTGGGAAAGAAGCAAACCCCAGATCTGGGTGAATAAATGATTTCTTTGCTTCCCTGGTAAATAATTTCAGGTTGCCCTCACAAAAAGACACAAAGGTCAATTCACACCCCTTGAAATAAAAACAAGATTTAAAGATGGTTAGATAGCAAATAAAATATTTCACCAACTTTGTCTGGTTTCGTTTGGGGGCTGTGAAAAAGGCTTTTGAGAAATTAAATGTAGGTACATTTCTAAGACACCTGTTTTGAAATAACCAAGAGAAATATGCCGGCTTAGAAATGACAAAATAAAACCTTTTGAGCTAGAACCATTACAGATAGTCTTTCTTGGTTGAAAAGATGTAATAGATTTATGGATGGCTTTTATAAAAGCCCTGCAGATGCATTGGTAAGATTTCACGTAGACCATAACCAGGAAGAGCTCTGCAACACACCGGCGTGGAACAGCCCAAACAGAGAAACTCTGTTCCGCCTCCTTTCCCCAGCCTTTGCCTGCAAACACATCACTACAGTTAACACACAAAACACCATTCATTATAGTCTGAATCCAGGAGCACAAAGTTAGCTCTTACACTGGGGCCGGGATCAAAACGTAGCAAAAATCTTAAAAAGCAAGGATGAAATATTGAGCCCTCTGAAAGTTCAAACAGAAAGAAATTCCTCGGGCAAACGTGAAAACCTTATAAAAGTATCTTTAGCTTTATTCATTTGAGTTTATTCATTCACATCCAGTGAAGGTGCTCCAGATTTACACATGGCAGGGTGGCTCAGGGCAAAATTCAGCTCTTGGTGGCGAGACTTTGGGTTCACACCCCCACATATACCCAGCTTCCAGGGCTCAAAGTAGCCAGCAACTGCTCAACATCCACACTCATTCTGCCCCATATTACGAGCAGCAAGTCTTTGGTCCAAGAGCAGTGTTACCTGAGGTTTGTATGGGGCACCTAAACACCTACAGGGCTCCTAGAAGTGCTCCATAATCTCAGTATAAGTTACCAGGAATAGTTATGGCTCCAATTAAACAGCTTCTTAATGACTCGGAAGCTGCTGGAAATGTCCAGACCTTCATTGAGAAGTAACGTAGCTAAGAATTACCAAAGCTGTTGTGGACATAAGAGAGGGACTGTTATTACAGTAATACTGCTTTTCAGGTAGGAACCTAACCACAGAGAGACTGAAACAACCCATGCAAAGGCACCCAGGATGTCACTACATCCTGAGAAAGAGAGAAAAATCAAACCAGATTTGGCCAAGGCCAGCCCAGTGGCTTGCCCTTCATTGAGATGGTCAACAGAAAATTTCAGCAGGTGACACAGGGATGAATAACCTGTGTGGATGGGCCTGAGGAGTGGAACGTGGATGCTGAACTTTAGGGAGAACCTC
Source organism: Egretta garzetta (assembly GCF_000687185.1). Taxonomy (NCBI): domain Eukaryota; kingdom Metazoa; phylum Chordata; class Aves; order Pelecaniformes; family Ardeidae; genus Egretta; species Egretta garzetta. The sequence continues at coordinate 1,273,533 of NW_009259586.1, forward strand.
CAGCCTGCAAGCCTGGTTGACAGGATTCCCAGAGGAACCATCTCACGTAGGGCATTTTCCTTGGACTGACTGAAACCCCACAAAATAGCCCCTGTGCAACCCTTTGCATGGGGTGGCAGATGGACCCCATCAGTTCACAGGTTGAGCAGGTATTTTCCACATCACACTGCGAAGCTTTGCTGTTCCTGCAGTGCAAGTGCATGACCCTCAGCCAAATTAACTAAGCCTAGGCTGTGGCCTTTAGCTTTTTCAGGCCTGTGGGCCTGGCCCAACTGAGAAGCTGTGGTCTTCATCAGCAGAAGGAGGACTGCCACAGGACCTGCTGCACTTTTTTTTTACGCCACTCTGCAAAAATGGTTGGTTTAATGAGTGCTTGCAAGAAATCAGAGCCACTGGATCTTTTCTGGTGAGGCTTATTTTGGCTTCTCTGCTAAGAGCAGCAGCGAGACTACTAAGAACTGCCTCCTGAACAGGAATAATCTCGGATTCAGACAGGAACAAAAAAAAATCGGGAGCTACTAATCACTGGTGTGTGCATCCTTCCTGCTCCCAGCCTTCAAGGTTCACTGTTTTCCAAAACAAGTGCCCAGGTTTGGATCAGCTCAGGGATCCCAGGAGGCTGAATATACACAGCTACAGACACCCCTTCCCTTGGAGCCACGAGAACAACGCTGCCCGAACCACAGAAAAAGAGGGACGGATGAGAAATTCTTCCCTCACAATGGGAAATACAGCAGTCAGGATACTGAGAGGGTGGTCCGCCTGTTAATTTGGGAGACAGAATTCAAACTGAAAGCTCCATGTGGAGCAAATTAGCAGAAACTAATTCTAATCCGTCCCATGCTGGCACAGAGGCATGTCAGTCCTGCTTAAAATTGCACCTCCCTTCAGATCCAGGCTGCCCCTCATTCCTACATGGAGAGAAAAAAGGACAGGGAGAGGCTGCATCGCAATCCGTGTGCAGATGGTCCGTATTATTGAACCTCTGTGGAGTATCAGCTACTTGCCCCTGTGCCCCATGATAAATCACAGCCTCCTTCAATGTTCTCAGGGAAGAGCAACGCTCCCCCGGACCCTGATTGGGTTGAAAGCCTGACTAGTTAAGGAGATGTAAATACTGAGCCCCTATCAGCCTGTAATTGTCATCATCATCCTGTTTAGGAAACTACTCACATCTTTGAGCAGTTACTCCATGTCTCCTCCACCCCAGGAGAAGGTCTGGAGCCCATTTCCGGCAGCCGGCAGAGAGCTGCTTTTCTTTAGTTGACACAAACAGAGTTTGTCAGCTTGTGCATCCTTGGTTTCTGCTTGCTTTAAAGTTGCTGCAGAGTCCTTGGGAGCAGCTTAGCAGCTGGAAACAGAGAACTTGCAACCCTCGCCACAAAGGTGCCCATTCAGCAGCCGCCAGTCCCCTGGGTCCTGCCCAAACAAGAGCATCCTCTGTGCAGTGGTGGCCTTTGGGACGGCGTCTTCGGTCCCCGCCTGAGAGGGGGGAAGTGACACTTCCAGTGGCTCTCATGGAAGGCAGAGCCAAAACGTGTGCATTCACTTTCTTCTGCAGACAGAAAACTGAAGAAACACCCCGCCGGGCCAAAATAAATACATTTGGCATCTTTCCTGCGTCTGCACCGGCACGTTCGTGGCGCTGAAACTGAAAACAGGCCTGAACCTTATTTACACTAAAGTCTCTTTCCATCACTTTGGCAGTAGGAAGGGGCTTAGTCTTGGTACATATTATATTTTCTTTTCAACATGTGTAAATGAGGATCAAGCTTTTACGTTGCTTAAAATAGATGTAAATGACCCTTTATGCTGTCAGAACGGTGTTGAGAGGCCTTCCTGCAATAAAAAACATCAGCTCCATTATGCTTTCATATCACGCTCCATTCATTGAGTTCTGGTTTCCCAAGCTTGGGCAATTCCCCTTGACCTTGGCAATCTGTGCTGAGATTTACACAGTTGGGACTAAAACCAGGGGCAGAAGGTGTGTGAGCTCAGATAGAAACACATCAAAACCTTCAATCTAAACTGGACTTGGAAGACCCACCTGGAAGACTCCCCATCCCCAACAGGCTCTAGGCCATATGTAATGGATTTATTCTTTCTACTAGTTGTTTTGGAGACTTTTTAACAAAACTTTGTAAATTCCAGTCCTCTTTACAAACCATGAAAAGGAGAAAAAGAGAAGCAGAGAGAGAATAACAAGATGTGCTGGGCTGCCGTTGGGGTTTTGATGCCTTGCAGATGGACTTGCCATGCCTCCTGCTCGGGCCCAGGGGAAGCCATCACTGCGTATCCCTGCCCAAGCCACTGGCTTTGCTCTGTTGCCAGTTTGCTCCATGCACATCGAAGGTGATGAGAAAGGATCTTCCTTGGATCTCTACTATAAGATGCATTAATTTTCCTTGATGAGGTAGTCTCTGAGCACTGACCACACAGACAAACAAGTGGCTGTACAAGCTACCCAAGTTGTTGGTAGCTAAAGTTGGTGAAGTGATCCCCATCCTTTCTGTCTGATTAATGCAGAGAAGATCCATCAGCCAGCAAGAGCTTACCAAGGAGCGGGCTCAGCCCAGACAACCTGGCAGCCTGGGAAAAGGTCTCTGGCTAAGGCAGCCCATGCCCTTAGGCTCAGTCCTGAAGAAAGCGTCTCCAGGTACCTCAGATGCAGAGAACCCTGCTTTTCCAGCTTCCTGTCGCTCTGTACGGCAAGTAAATTACTAGAGCCCTTAAAAGAAGGCAATATATTTCCACATTGCTGTCTTTTGCCATTGAGTAAGCTCTAGAGCCAAGAAGGGGTTGGCTGTTACCCTGATTAATTACTGCCGGTGCTCCTCGCTGCCCAAACTGCCTTCTCCCCTTTCAGCCTCCACTTGTGGTGTGGACTACTGAAAGAGAAGGGCTTTCATTCCACCTTCTGGACCATTAAACCCAGATCCCATCCACACTACTGCAGCCCTAATGTCTCTCGCTCCGCCAAACAAAGTCTGCTTGCAAACTGCACAGCTCCTTTGGAGCCACCATCACATGCAGAGACGTCCCAACAGGTCATCAATAGCATCCGCCCCTAAGAGCTGGAGCAAGCGATACTCAACCCAACCGCAGAGTAAGTTACTGGAATACGCTGAAGCTGTGTCAGCCCAGCCCATCCCCAGAGCCACTCTGTGGGCACTGCCTGGCCCCGCACGGCAGCAAGGCTGCAGAATAACCCAGCCAAAGGGCAGAACATTTACAGTAACTATCATTTTCTTTTCCTTTCAGAAGAATGCACAAGGGATCATCAACCCTTTCCTTACCTACCCCACTCCTCTTTTCCTCTGTAAAATATAAACTTTTCTCCAGCTTCACCAGCTGAATGCTACTTCACAGCTTTTCTCCAGGAGCAGTTGCAACTGGAAACACCCAGACAAATCTTATCCAAGAGTTTATGAGGAACAGCTCAGAGGCACCCTGAAAACTGCAGCATGCTACCTAGAGTGCTGCAGATTATTATTACTTTTTTAATCTCGGTATAGTTCTGGATAAGGTTTTAATTGGGCATTGTATTTCAAAGCCAGGGAGTAGGATCTATGCAAAGCACTGGATGGTTTCTACATTAATTGACCATCAAATCCTTCCCCTTTGCATCTGCATTCTATTATTAGAGAATGTAAAGCAGTTTATAGGGCTTTTAACCTCTTCAAGCAAACACTCTTGTAGAAGTTATGCTGCTGTGGGGACCATATTAGCTTTATAGACTTCATTTTTAATCCAAGGAGAGGGGAAAAGTGGAGAAGAGACAGACCAAATGAATGATTTTTTTTTTTATGGTATAAATTCAGCTGGTGTAAATCAGCACATCTCCATTAACTTTGGTAGAGTTATGCTGATTTATGCCAGCAAAAGATCAGACATTTGATCTGCAACAAAGTCCTCACTCCCAGAAGATCAAAACTGTACCAGACAAATCTTCACAGGCCATTTGTCAGCCGTCTCAACTGCATTCTTCCCTGCTGCATGGAAAAGCCCTGATCAGATGCCAGGGAGCCATCTGGCAAACTGGGTACCATGGCACGCATGCACACTGTGTGCTCAGTCACTTGGAGGAAAATCACCTTCCAGCAAGCCACTTTGATGAGTTCTGTGACCACCAGCCTGTCCCCAGGGCTCGCATGATGATGGGTGTCAGAGAAAGGCAGAACCATGCTGTGGACTGGGAGCCTAAATTGAGTCTTGCAGTCTCTAACTAAAGCTGCTGAGCTCTCCTTTCTTGAGGGTCTGATGCTTGGACTCCTCAGGGAGTAAGCACCATTCCCAGGTCAAGAGACCCAAGATAGATGCAGCCCAAACTGTCATGGGTTCCCATGTGCAAGGGAAGTGTGGAGGCCAGGTGTTATCACCAAGGTAGGAAAACAAAAATCAAGAAGTATTGTGGTGGCCTGAGCTGACAGTCTCTCCCTTGCACAGGGTGCCGGTTCCAAGCAGCACCGGACCAAGTCTGTGGATCTCATGGGAACTCATCTTGATGGCCCAGCCCTGCTGGGTAGCCACAGCTTCCATTCAAAGTAACATGAGTGCTCACTATCTCACCTGTTCCAGGATGAGAGCCAACATCCACCATGTCCACTCAACATTTCAGATGGATGACGACACCGTGACACCAAAGGTCCACCTAACTCCCTAGCCTGTCTCCAGCCCAAAGAAGAGCAGACATCTAGAGAAAACAACACCAGCAGAGCACATATATGGTACTTCCCCTTCCAAAGACATGCATTGCCCTAACAGAGGGGCTTGACACCTGCAAACCTGAATAACCATTGCAGGAAGGGCAGGAAGCAAGCCCTGGTCCACCCTAACCATGGCAGGAGAGAAAACGAGTGTGCTGCCTCCTTCAGATGGGTCATTTGAAGGGACGAGATGAAATCTATCCTTACAAAGCTAGACAAGACAAGCAATGGTTGGTCTCCTAGCTCTGTGCAGCAGGATGAGAAGGAAAGCTCACCGCCTCGCTTGCCCACTTTGCCTGTTTTCTTCACACAATTGTTCCACCACCCCACAGCAGGTGGGATTCTCATTTCTGCAAATCCCTACCCTACTTCTTTGTTTCATAGTAACCCCAAATGTCATTAGACAGAGCCCAGGACACCGATTATGAGCATGCAAACAACGGTGTAAGAGTCAGTAGAATTATCTTGTTCCTAAGCACTTGACAGTGCTTCCAAGTATCTTGTATTTAGTTACTTGGTAAGGTCCTGAATGTCTGGCTCTCAGGCACTATGGTTTTATTGCTACAGAATGGAGCCAGAAACCATTCAAAAACTTTAAAAGGTCTTTTTAAATAGTCAGAATGAGTTTACAGTGTTGGCTGCCTGGCAAACGCAACAGGCATTTCAAGTGGAAAGGAACAGTCCTTTATTGCATCTGCTGTTGGCATTTAGGGCACCCTGATCACTAACAATTCCTCAGCTCTAACGCTCGGCATCCTGCAGGCTGCTGGCCAGGCAAAACCAAGGGGAGTGACGGATTGAGAAGAAACGGTCTAGGTGAAAGCAAAGCCTGGGTTTAGAGTTAGTTGAAAATTTTCGTTACAATTCATCAGAAAGCAATCATTTTTCAAAACTTTGAAGTGTCACAGAAATGCCTTGGTTTCAGTCATCTGCTAGCGAAACATAAGCTGGGCTCCACCAGAAGAACTTTCCTGTCTCTGCCTGCCTGGAACATGTCCCACCTGCCTCTCTGTGTGCCACCTCACCTTGGGTGTCCCGGTCTGGCACCCTGGACTTTCCAGAAACCAGAGCTTTTCACCAACTGCCCTGTGGTTGACTTCTGAATAGTGCTGGTGTCCTTGAGTAATACTGCCAAGGAGATGAGGCTGAGGTAGGCCTTAAACCACCAAGTGCAACCCTCCCTCCACCCAAGTTCACGGCTATTGACACCCCATCTCAGCCACTCCTTGACACCACCATCATTAAAACAGCTGGTGACAGTCACTTAGCTTCAAGCAGCATGGGAGAGGGGAGGAACAGTGGATGTTTTTGATGGTCTGAAAAACCCAGAGTAATTTGCCATTTCTTGTGACTGGGACAGATTAGAGGGACACAGAAGTGAGAGGTTCTTAAGGCCAGTTTACATGCGGGGTTAAAAAGCCATTGGAAAATCAGCTAGAACAGCCATTACATGTGTGGAGAGATGAACGGAGATTCTTATAGCTCTGGGGGATACAGGAGAGGACTTGTGCAAATTCTCCTGTTCCATCTCGGCTAAGAACAAAGCCCACAGCACACTTTGCCATTCCTGTGCTCCCACTCCCCTGCCCTGCCTGCACCAGTGTTCCTCCACCCACACCTGCAGGGCCACCAGTCCCAAGCCCAAACCAGCTCTCTTTCTTCTCATGTGCCCGTGCAATACCCCAGCCTTCTCCCTTTGGGCTCCAAGATCTCTCTGCATGATGGAAGCACAGCAAAGTGCAATTATGTGGGGAATCCTCCATTACCTTCTGCTCCACTTGGGCCCATGTTCTATAAGCAAATGTGAGGCAGGGGCTGACCTACACCACCCTTTGCAGGAGCTGGCTCCAATCTCCCATCTCAGGCTAGGTATTTCCTGACTTGGTCAGTTACTGGTGGTCTGGGGTCGTTATCTCCCTGTTCTGGGCACAAGAAGGTCCATCAAAATTGTCTTGTCTTCTCCACTGGATGGTAAAGGTCAACTCCCCTGGCCTTCCTTGGCATAACTTCTAGAAAATGCAATTTTCTTTAGGACACTGAAGGAAGGCAATTAGTAAAGAAGATGACAGCCAGGAAAACATTTTAGAAAGGCTTAATAGAATAATTTAAAGGTATTATTGTTAATGATGGCAATTACAGTACTAGAAAGCTCAGTTGTTTTTCATACAGGACTGAAAAAGGAAAAGGGACAAAACCAAGCAGTCTCTATGAGAATGCAAAAGAAGAAGTAACAAGCTGTGGAAACCAAACAAGATCAGTCTCAGAACAACCAAGCCAAATCATCTGCTTAAGTAAACCAGTGCGGGTCCCCCAGAGTTCAGGGGCTGGGGGAGAATCAAGGCTACCTCCCTCTGACCAGGGCAGAGGATATTAAAGCTGAGCTTTCCAAGGACCTTTCGGGAAGTCAGCTCGAAGTCACTGCAATTAAATGAGCCAAGGAATTCCCCCGAGGCTGTGCAAGAATCTCCACCGCTCCTTTCTGCTGAGCAGCTCTCTTGAGAGTCACCAAAACAAGTGTCACCCACCTATCACCCCCTGACATGCATTTGCACTTTCCTACGTGCCATCAGGCCGTCAGCTCGGGACGTTTCCTGAGGATCATGCAAAGGCCATCAAGCTGACCAGTCATTAATTCTCCGGAAACACCCTCTGCCTCATTGGTAATTACTTAAATAAACTTCCCTTTCATGGTGTCTGAGCCAAGGCCCTTCTTTCTGACACGTCCCAATAAAGTTTTATTTAAGGTAAGATAACACGAGGGTTATGCACACGAGCTGGGCTGCACCTGACTAAACACTGGGCCCATTGGCAATGGCCGGATGGCTCGAGCAGGATTTCACCGCAGTGCTCTCCTCTCCTCCATGGCCAGTGCAGCCCCTTCCAGCTCGCAGCGAAACAGCCTGTGTATGATTTCCCCTTATATATGCAGCGTATATCCTTCATGCAAATCTGTCTCATAAATCACTGCATCCCAGGTGCACCATGGAGTAATTTGCTAGGAAAATACTGTTCCAACCGAAGGACCCAGCATACCGCAGTGGTCTTTATGAAGGGTAATATCCAGGACAGGGGGTGACTTGGAAACCTGCCAGCCTCCGAAAATGTTTCATCCTGCCTGACCTTAAATCTTGGATCCTGACTATTGCAGATGGAGCCGCCTTCGCAGGCAGGAAGCATCAGTCACGGCCGTGTTCATATCCCCTCCCTGCTCGTGGCTACAGGGCCCCGGGGGCACGTGAGAACCCCTAGCTTGGGAACCTGGGGTTTGAGTCATGAACTATCCCAAAATAACAAAAATGAGGGAGATCCTCAGAAATACCAACCTGAGGCATCACTTAGCACTGGGCACAGAACCAACCCTAGCATTTTGCTTTCTGGAACTTCACTAAAAGCTGCAGCCTGTGTTTATCTCACCTGCATGGTTTTGAGAAAGATCATATTGGTCTCAGTGATTTATGCTTCTATCAGCTGAGATCTTGGTCCCAAAACTCCAAGAATTTCTTAAATTTTAAGACTTCTGGTCTATCAAGTGATCATTTTATCTCTCGTACAGAATTCTACCCAGACATCTCAGTGTGCTGCAGTTAATCCAACAATAACCCAAGCATCTCTAGTTCTCACATGTTTCCACAGTATTTACTATACTTCCACACAACTTTTATTTACAGATGTCAGGAATATGCTTTGCTAACCAGACTTTCGAGCCACTTCCATGTAGACCTGTGAGATACCGTAAAGCTACTTGCAAGTGTCGGACTCATTTTTCAGAGAAGGCAGCATTAAGTTACCAAAGTAAAGATCCATTTAAGTCAAAAGTTTAATAGTTTTGCTGTGGCAAAAGAAAATCTCAGGCTATCAAAGAGTCAAGGGAGGAACATTGCACTCAGCTGAGAAAATGGACAAGCAGTCGGACGCAAAAGCCTTTCTACGGTTCTGACAAAGAAACAATAAACTCAAGCTCCTGTAGAGCTCAGCTTAAACCAAAAGGATAGAAAAAAGGAGACAAAATATGGAATTAAGATATTTTCCCTCTATTGATATCAACTACATTAATGAAGTGACATATAATGGCATAAGAAATCTCAACATTTATAAGAAAAAATAAACTAGAAAGACAACAGGTTGGGGATTTTCAATAACATCCTAGACATGGACTTTTTAGACCATTTAGACCACATCACAGGTATGAATCTGCATTGGATTTATCTGCATTCACCGCAGCCAGTCCTAGCTGTCAGCCAGCAGCAGCAGACATCAGGAGCCTGGAGGAGCTCTCGGTGGGTCTCTGGCCCCACCGTGCTGGAGCTTAGCACTGCCCCCAGGTATTTATAACCCTGAGGACAGAGAGGTGGTTGAACAGGGATGATCAGGAGCAGGGACAAATGGCAATGTATAACTGCTCAAACACAACCACGTACCAGCTGCTTTACTAGCGAGCAACCCTCCTGCAGACAGCTGAAGGATGGTGACACCTTCCTCCTCAGCAGCTCGTGGTTGGCATTGGTATTCACCACTGCACTGCTCAATGCTATGGGCCAGTTGATGCCCACCAGACACCACTGCCGGTGCTACCATTCCCCACAGAGGCCCTGGTACACTCCTAGGTTCCCTGTTAGGTCCCAGACACACGAACATCTAGCTCAGAGGTAGTCCAGGAGGGAGCAGACTTGTCCAAACACACGCCAGGGACAGGGCTCCCTGCCATTCACCAAAATGCTTTGACCCCTGCCCTCCTGGAATGAAACCAGCCCCTCAAAACTACCAGCATGAGGAACAGAAAATTGCAAATGACTTAAAGTGGGATGGAAAACTGACTTCGACGATCACAAGCTGAGGCCACTAATCTTCTTGTCATGGGAGCAGACTCACCCAGCAGAGGGGAATTCCTGCCTTTGACTGGACTAATTAAAGGCATCGAACTCTGCACCCGCTATGGCTTGATGTGCCTTAATCCAATGTGACATTTGACATACAGGAGGAACGCAGACGCACACATACGGTTCTCATTGCTTAAAGGGGTTTGGCATCTGTGGGGGTGTACCAGCTGCAGCACGCTTCCTCTGATCACCCTGCTGGGGTGAGCTGTGTGGGGTGGCAAAGGCGGGCACAATCCCTCATCCCACCCCAGGCCCTCGGTAGCTAGGCGCTCTGCAGAAGGTCCCATTTAGGGGAGAGGAGTGTGGTCCAACCCGACACTGAAAGGTCATTTGAGAAGGTGGGGATGGGACTGGGATACAAAGCTTTCCTCATGTGAAATGAAAGCGGAAGGTGCTGAATGAGCAGTGCCCATCTCTCTCCTGTGCAGGTGCAGGAACAACCTGTTGCTGTGCCTTGGGAGTGCAGAATATCTCCAAGCATGGTGGCACACAAGATTGTAAAGATCTCAAATTAGAGAAGATTTAAGATGCAAGATGAACCAACTGGATATTTGGATGGAGCAATATGAATCATGGATATTGCTTGTGTTCCTCACCTCCTGTCCAAGAGTGGCTTCTTGAAGGTTGAGTTGCCACACTCAACCATGCTCAACAGAATCCTGAACCAGCCCTGGGAGGAAAACTTTCTTTAGACACTGATGGGAAGGAGACAAACCTCCTCATACTTCAAAGCCAAAAGCCCCCTTCTCCACAGAGCATCGCAGCATAGGAAGCAGTGTAGTACGGCCAGCAAGGCACCGGGCCGTGCTTTGCATCCCTCTCCCCAGACCAGCCAAGCACTCACCCCGCAGTGATGCCGCAGCGCTGGAAGCAGCATGGGAGGGCAGTCGGTGGCAGACGAGCTGGGATGTTTGTGCCATGGGAACACCTGGCTCTGAAGACCTGGCTTGAGACCCAGACCCTGAAAAACAATAAAGCTTTCTCAATGGCACTGTAAGAAATCAAATTCCCTCTTCAATTATTGTTTTTTGTGTAAAAGATTAGAGTCCCACACCACTATTACTTGCACTGTCAACCTAAAGCGTTGGTCTGCTAGGTCTTACGGCAGCAGGCGGCGCGTTTACATCCAAAGGTCCCAAGTTCATTTCCAGTTAATGATCCATAAGAGGGACTGCAGCATTTCTCCTAGGAAGATTGCTCAGAATCAACTGATAGACTGCTTAGGCTAGGGTGGAAACAAAGCACTGGAATATTGTCACAAGTTATAAATCAGGCAAACTCAGCGACGGTCTGTAAGTAGCTGTACCACTTGGTGCACACCAGTACCAATAGCTGGTCAGTAAAAGCTGCTTTGGAGTAAAAAAAGAAAAAGTGATTTCAGTACGACTGAAATGCAGAACATGTTCAAATTCATATTTAATAAAGCAATTATTGTTTATTATTGAAGTACCAATTGATGATTAAAAACACATTTATTGAGGCTGGACCACAAGGTAACAGATATGTACCTCTGGCATAGTTGCGAAACCTCAGTAAATAGCAATTATTAGAAACAGATTTATTGAGGCCTAACGATACCATAAGATGCGTATCAGTTACAGAGCTCTTAAAACCCGATCAGTATGTTCTTAAGCCATTTTTACTGAGGGTTTATAGCTCAGCAGTAGGGCTACATGTCTTCATTTAGGGTTGTTAAGCCACATGGAATATCATCTTAATGCTCATTTGATACCTAATTAAGGTAGTGTTTTCAGGGAAAAGACTACACCAACCCATAAGAACCAGGAAAAAACACAATCATTTTCCTGCTTCCAAAAACACAGATCAGAGCCACTGTTTGACCTGTTGTCAAATCGTTTCATTGATCTCTGAACCCCTCTGTCAGCAGAGCATGCAGACCATGGGTGATCTGAGGATACGACCAAGCAACACGCAGAGCCGTGTCCATCCCACTGCCCGACGCCACAAGCAGAGCCACGTTCTCCAGCCCTCGGCCAGGCGGCCCAACCCTCCACTAGGCTTTGACCAACTTGCACTCTACAAGCCCTGGTGCTCCCCGAGGGCTTTTGCTGAGTCTCTCTGTTGCTGTAAATTGACTGTAACCAAAACTGTCATGACACTAAAATTGGACAGAGACGAAATACTGCACAGCAGGAGAGAGCTGAGCGCGGTGAGACCAGCGCTGGGCACAGACCATGAGCACACCGGGCAGAGGGTGTCCCAGATGTGAAGTCCTCGCATATTCACAGAGAATGAGTCCCCTCCCATCGCTCCCTTCATAAATGCTTAAATACTTGCCCGGTAAAGCCAGCCTTCCTCCCGTCCTTCCCTGCCAGCCCCCACGGCACCTCCTTCTGCTTCCAGATCTGACGTGTCCATCCCACACACATGGGGGTACCAGACTATAGTGCAGCCACTGGAGACTCCCCAGCGCCGACGGAGCCTTTCCCCTGTCTTGGCATGAACACAGGGGACCACAGAGACCAGATCCCCAGAGACACAGCCAGCAAAACAAAGAGGCAGTATGGAAACTGCAGCCGGAGTGAAGGCAGCGATTTTACCCAGATGATGCAGAATGGCTGGGGCAAAGCCCAGGGGAGAAGAGAGGTCTGCTCCTTTTCTTTTGCCGTGCCTTAAGACCTCCCAGCCTCCCCACCGGAGGAGGAGGGGAGAAAGGAGCCCAGATTACTGAAGAACTCCCCTAGCTCCAGTCTCCTCTGTTCAAATTTATATATTCTACTACAGGTGACATCATGATCGCTGGAGTCTGACAGGTGATGCTGTAAAATGCATGAAACCATAAAAATTTCAACAGCAGCAAGCTCCATTGCCGCTACATCTGACAGCACTTAGCTGCCCAGCTAACACAAATATTATAAAAGCACTCGGGAAAGAAATCCAACCTGCCTGACCTCAGTTTTGGACTAATAAACAGTGCAGCATGACCAGATTTCACCCACATATAATAAACAGACAGCTTTTAAAGAAACCAAAGCAGGGTGTTGGTAGGTGTAACGAACTAAGGAAAGAGATGAGTTAAAAGTGGGCAAAGTCATTGCTGAAGGCGACGGTCTCGGCTCCCAGCCCGCTCTGCTTTCTGCCACTCCGTCTCCCTGCCAGGAGGAGATCTGTCCTAGGAACTGCGTAACTGTAGCTGCAAAAAGATGCTCAGTGGTGTTACACAGCCAGGCCAGGGGTGGGTAATTCCCTAAACTATGTCAGAGCAAAGTTGGACAGTAAGTGAATCCAAGAGAATTACTGCCCATTCTTTCATCACCCTCAGCACTAAATTTTAAAAGGCCAAGGATCTGCTTTCTATTTCTTTCTGCTGTGAGGTGCCTCTGGTCTCCCTGGAGGAGGAGAGCACCTTGCCCTGGCTCTGTGCAAACCCCTGGAGGAGGCAAAGGAGGACGCCCAGGTGGGCAACAGCCTCCCAAAACTACCAAGGCGAGTCAAGCAGAGTGGGGCTGGTGCCTCCGGCCAGGGCAGGGATTTTCAAACCATACATGCTGAAATGGATCTTCAGCTTCTCCAATGGGAACTGGTTTCCATGGACTCTTTTGGGATTAGATAGATGGATGGGTGGAAGGAGCTTACCACCTTCCAACTGGCATCCCAAAAGCTTTCCGAGCAGAGGTGGGGACCCTTGGGAACCAACACTGGCTGTTCTTAATCACCTCTCAGAGACCCTCTGGAGAACCTACAGGGTCCAATTTCCAAGTCACCCTGCACCCATGCACCAGCCACCCTCCACCCCCCAGTATAGGTCAGCCCAGGGACTGTCACAGCACCCAGGGCCACCAGGGTCTGTGCCCAGTAAACAAACAGGCACCCAACCCACTTGGCATCGGTGCCAAAAAGTGCACCTGGAATCTGATTTGCTGTTAGATGGCAGTGACAGTCTATCGAGACAGGCAAACAACAGAAGTTACTATAAATACATATATAGCTCCATTAAATCCCCCTTTATTCCAGTGATTGGAGAGCTGCCTTTGAGCTCGCTTGCTCTCACGGATGCAGATACGAGAGGGGGAGTGAGCCGAGCAGCAGGCACCAATGGGGCTGCCCTGCTCTGGAGCTGTGTTACCAGGCAAAACAAACACCATCAGCAAAATCACATTATTATCCGCACAGCTACAGTAATCGGCAGCGATGGTCAAACTTCTAAGTACAGCTTTAGATATTAAAGAGTGCTTAAATGTCATTTTTTCAACCAAAGAAAAAACATTATTGCAAAATTCTATATAGTATTTCTCATCACAGGTTTTTACAAGCACTTCAGTGGAAAGCGTATGATCATTTCTTCACAAAATCATTGTTGTTTTTTCACCATTACAGACCTCCTTTTTCTACTGTGATAGATCCAGCAGATTTTTCAAACTATTTTTAGTTACTGGAAAAATACACATAATCAAAGAAATTAAAAAGTGCTTTCACTGGACCAAGCTTAAAACTTTTTCACTTAAATGGTTCCCTATTTTGCAGTCGGATTTTTCAGAATTGACATCAGCTGATGGAAATGTGATAGCTGCTGTAAGTGATTAAAAGCACCTGATACAGCCCAATACGGGACAGCAATTCCTCAGCCAGGAACATCGGCTCGTACCGTACCGGGGGACAGGACAAATTGCTACCAGGTAGGACCCTGCCCTTCCTGCTCCACTTCTTCTAAATCTCCAGTTCACCAGCCAGGTCCAGCTACAAAATCACCTATTTTTACAAATATAGACAGACATTGAGATGAGTTAAGCACGGTCTTTGCAGTCACCTTCACACAGAGCCAAAAAGATATTTAGGCACCTAATTTCAGCTAAAACAAAGCTGATGCCCTGATGCCTATGGGAAGTTTCCTGCCTCATCCCTCCTTGGATCACATCCCACACCTCCCCACTGCTTCTCCACTGCAAAACGTGGTGGAAAACACTAACGGGACTTCCCAGAGTCATATCACTTCCAATGTGGGTTGCGCAAGGGCTCAGCTACTCTAATTAAAACAAAGCCATTACCAGGAAATGAGTTCTCCCCAGCTAGCACCAGAGAGCAGCTCTGGATTAAGCACTCCCACCTCCCGCTGCTTCCAACCTCTCTGGATCATTTCCTGGCTGGGACACCAGGCCGAAGGGAGCAGGAGCCCCGAGCTCCCCATGGACAGTTCGTTGCTGCAGGAGTCCCAGTTAATTTATAGCAAGCCAGGAGATGGCACTCCACAATGCGCAGAATAACACCTGGGCTTTGCATGCCCCCCAAAACCTCCCTTTTGTGCCTGCCAAGTGGTTTCCTCCACCCATCGGCATCCACTCCAGCCATCGGCTGTAGCGCGGTTGTACCAGGGGAGGGGAAATCCAGCAGCCACCGGCCGCTGT
>NW_009259586.1:1289077-1358349 GCF_000687185.1 Egretta garzetta
TACCAGGGGAGGTGACATCCAGCAGCCACCGGCCGCTGTCAGGCAGCGCTGCCCTACACCTGCAGCCATCCTAAGGCAGCACCTGGCTCCCAGCAGCCCCAGTTTGCAACCTTAGGGTCTCTTTAATGCAATCCCCCTCTTTTTTTATGGAATAAGCAAAAAAAAGTAATAATAACTGATCATAAAAAATCAAAATCGTTTACCTTTCAGGAGGCAACTCAGTGCAGGCTATTACAGGGTAATTTGGTACATCATAAAGTTCCCTATTAGAACAGAAAATAGGGCTGCTTGCATGAGCTGCCAATTGGAAATAAAATAGTCGTGGGGTCATGATCATTAGCACCACTTTTTCTATTAGGTTTGCTTTTTCCATTGGGGTGGGAAGAGGAGGGAGATTGAGATGCAGGTGAAAGCAGATGAGACAGGTCTGGAACAGAGGAGAGATGAGCAGAAGGCAGCTCTTTATGTTTATGAAGGGTTTCTTCTTACACCTATTGCATTTACAGTGGAGAGCCCCACAGAGTGATGGTGGATGCAGGATGAGGCCCCGGACCACTGTCGGGGGTCCGGTCCCCCAAGGGACACGCCGCCACAACAACAGCAGAAGCAAGAACAGCTCAGTTGTGCTACTTGGGAACAAAGCATACATTTTGCAAAAAAAATCACCCCAGAAACCTGAAATTGAGATAAAAACAGGCCAGAATGAGAACAAGCTGGACCGTTACTGCCACTGTCCACTGTTGTAAATAAAGGCCCCAAAGTGCTGGCATTCACATGCATTTCTCAGCACATTTCCCTTTGCTGTTAGCAATCTTTGACATTGATCCCGTGCCTCCTATGCTTCTCTAGTTACCAGTTATGTTGAAGTGCATGCAAAGCATCCAGCAAAACCCAGTCTCCTGCCAGCTGTGTTACAACTTCCAGAAACAACTTCGCTGGGCTCGTCTCTGCGTGGCACACCAAAACACAGCCCCACATCTCATTGGTGAAGTGACATGACCATGGCTGCAGAGGAGAGCAGTGGCAGAGGCAGGCACAATGTCTGGGCTCTGGAGCACGCACACTCCCTAGGATGTCCTGAGTTGTCCTGAAGCTATCATCCCAATCCACAGGGAGAGTGGCATAGGAGGAAGGCTGAAGCGTTTTGCTTCAGGAAAGCAGTAACAGACCTGAAGGCACCATAGATGCTGCTTTTATTTCTGTGAAGCCTCTTCCCTCTGTCAGGAGTCTGGTTACGCTGATGCTCAGGCTAACAGCATGCTTCCCCAGGTGACTGCTTGGCGAGATGGAGGGATCAGCTCACCTCCATGCTGCAGCATGGATGGATCCCCAACATGAAAACCGCAGACTCCATAAAAGAAACTGGTCCATAAAGAACAGAGGGCATCAGCATAGAGTTTGGGGCACAGAGGCCACAAAGTACTGTGGAGCCCAGGTCATGAACTAAGAGCAAGCAATAACAACGTGATCTGTTTGTTAATATTCATCCCATGGTCCCCATAAAAACCCTCACACCCTCTCGAGAGCTCTGTCCTATTGCATTATTCCTCACGATTTATTAAGATAAATTGTTCCTGCGCCACAGTTGGAAAGTAACTGAAACCAGCAGCGCTGTCTCCATCTCGTGGGGGAACTGAAACCCAGCCAACACTGACGCTGCTCGCTAAACAGATCTGCGGTTTCGATACCACTCCACTTCTTCCCTTGGCTTTTGGGTGCTTTGCCTCTCAGCTGCTTGCAACTTCCAATTCCCTCCTATCCCAGCATTGCAATCGTCCCGGCCATCACCTCACCCCTCCATGCTCCACTGCTGCAGCAGATGCTCCTCTGCTGCGGGGACAGCCACCACAGCCAGCCAAAACCGCAGGGAAGAGGAAGCCACCCAAAGCCACACGTGGGAAACCTCCTTTGCCAGCAAAGGCATCTGCATGAGGAGCCCCGCTACAGCCATACCCACAGGTCTCTTCCAGCCTTGAAACCCCCTAACAGACCTCAGACAACCTTTGTGCCTCTTCAGGGAAGGGCACACTTAGCGATTTTACAGCAGAAAGAGGGAGAGGGCACGCGTGCAGGGCCAGCAGCACAGCTCCTGGTATTCGTGGGGCTGCCGCCTGGCTTGGCTTTCATTTGCCTTCACCTCTCAATGGAAAATAATGAAAGTTGGGTTCCCTGCCAAGGAATAATGTGTCTCGTATGGGCATCACCTCCTTCATCCCCCAGCACTCCACAGACTGGCATCTTGCAGGAGCATCCCAACACTTGGTACTGCTCAGACATGGGAAAGAAGCCGAGCTCACACCCAGGCACACACTCAGTGTTTCCAGCAAGCAAAGCAGCATGAAAACAAGTGAGTTACATGTCGAGATTATTGGCAGTTTCCTAGCAGAATAATGTGGAGATTCATTGAGAAGGACTTCTGCTGCGCCACAGCTACACTGCTCTGACCAAGACGTGCAAAAATCCACCCCGTGCCAACAACCACATGGCCCAAAGGCTGAAAAGCCCCAAGTTCCATCACACGTGCTCTCCCTTGCCTTTTCAAACCTCATTAGATGATCACAAGGGCAACGTACCGGGAAGCGTTATGCAAAACTGCGTCTTGTGGCTGCCGCAGCCGAAGGGCTGGGCTGGGAGTGCTCCTCCCGCACACACGCACACAGCTCTGCAAGCCAGAAGCGGATCCACTCCCCAAACGCCAGCTGGATGTGACACTCAGATGGGCCAATCTGTTGACACTAAAGCCAGAAAAGTCAATGCAGAGGTTGATCACTGAGGTGAATGTTTGATTAAACCGGGTTGGTGAGGGTTTTTCAGGGATCTGCTGGGGATGGGAGTGAAAGCTTTATGGAGTGCTGGCGGGTGCTCCTGACAGCGCTGGAGACGACGTGGATTTGGCCCAGGCTGCAGCAGTGTTCTTCCCTCACCATCTGATTTCCAATCTCCAAAGGCCTTGGGGTGACTGATGAAACTTCACTAAGTAACGTTCCTGGGTTTATGTTCCGTTTTATCACAATGAGCCTTGAATGTTGTTCCATGCGAGGGCCTGTTCACATTCACTCTTAAAATTTTCCTAAAAGATTTCGCTATCCATCAATCCACCCCCACCCTCACAGATGTGATAGCCCATAGCAGAGTTATTAGCCAATAGCAGGTACTCCATGACGCAACTTTCAGTCATAGTCATCTTTTATGACCAGGACTCATTCCTTAAACCTTTTCTTTTCCTTCTATCTTGCTTCGATTTTGGCTTTTCTTATTAATTAAATGGCAAGTTTCAATAGCCTATGATTGAATTATAAGGCTTGTTTAGAGCAAGCAGAATGATCAGAGCAAAGGGTGGAAGCTATACATGTAATATATACATATACTTAAGATACAGAACTTTGCTTCCAGACGTTTGGAACAAATTAAATAGAGGATCAAATTAACTAGTGATTGAATTAAGTGGAAAGCATCTCATTACCTAAAAGACGGAAACATGTGTCATTTTAAAACAGCTAAAAATAAAGCAAGAATGGGTCGAAATGAAAAGCAGGAACCTTGCAAATGTCAGCCAAATTTGGGCTCTGTTGAGCCCTCCAAATGTAAAGGCTTTAAATAAGGTGGGTTTGCTGCATAGTGGGAGCTTCTGGGAAACGATGGGCTTGGAAAACAGATGTTGCACAAAGGAGCTGCTACGCATTGCCTTTCACACGTTGGCAATCAAAGAAACATGTGCGGGGGGAACGGGGTCTTACCCATGGACCACAGCTTAGCAGGAAGGGTTTGTGATGCCCAGGACATCGGCTTCACCCACGGGCAGGCACCCTGGGCTTTGGATCTATTAGTCAGCTGAAAATCCAGAGTAACTCTGCTTAACTCTGTCAGCTGGATGAACAGTTCACTGCCAGTCAACGTCTCTAATTTGCTCTGGCTGCTCACTGCCCAGGGAGTTATTCAATCAGATTGAATTTCCAGTATTTCACAAAGAGGACCAAACCTGGTGATACAAATGTATCTCTTTAACCCAAGATTAAGAGGCCTTGTTGCTGTCTTTATTCAGCACCTTTATTCGAGGGCCCACTCTTCTGTTTTCCAGACACTTAATTTCCCTTGAAATGGATGTGAAAACCAGAGACCGTACTCAGATCCCGTCTTTTGTTTCACCATGAAAGAACCACGATCATTTCACATGTTTCTCCCCTCCTGTGATATTGATGCTCATCTTCCTTCCTGCTCATCTGGACCTTACAAATTCCAGTCACTTCTCTCCCTGACACAACATTTCTCTTAGCGTTGCATCAGATGGAAATTGTACCGAGCTGCCGCAGAGCGCGGGAAATAAGTTTTTCACTCCACCAAACTCCAGTCCCAAATTCAGGGCGAGGAATAAGGCCTTAGACCTTTCCTATCTAACATCGTTTTTTTTCCTTTTGTTCCTTTGACAAATGAAAGTGGAACTTTTCCAAGATAAATAACGTTATCTTTGCAGAACCCTACGGCACCCCATGGCAACTCGCTATTTTTCAATTAAATTTACTGTTCATTGGCAGTTGCTCTGCTTTAATTTTCTGCCATTTGTTTACCGAAGAGCAAAATGCATAACACAAAGCCCTATAAAAGTCAGACTAAGTTAATTAAATGTGAAACTGGGAAACCCCAACTTTGCCTCCAGAGCAATTTTATCATGAGATCTCCTTAAATATGTCACTTTTTGCAAGAATTTATTTAGACATATGCAACCACTATTAACTAAATGTACGGTCCCATCACAACTCTCTCCAAAAGACACTTAGCAGTATTTTGTAACCACTGACTGTAGAAACAAGAGTTCACAGGATTCATAAAGCCAGATGAAGAAAATATTTTTCAGTCAGACCAGTATTTTTAGTCTCCTTACATGTTTCTGAGTTATTTCGGCTGAATGCAGGATACCCAAGTACCAGTTTAGAAGCAATG
The DNA here is from genome assembly GCF_000687185.1 of Egretta garzetta. Taxonomy (NCBI): domain Eukaryota; kingdom Metazoa; phylum Chordata; class Aves; order Pelecaniformes; family Ardeidae; genus Egretta; species Egretta garzetta. The sequence continues at coordinate 1,294,016 of NW_009259586.1, forward strand.
CACCATATTATTTTCCTTCTATTGCCAAGAAGACCTGATTTCATTCCTTGATGTGACCATGGGTTGCAAAGCTGTCAAGAACGCAGGCCTTTATCAGCCATTTTACATGCTAACAAAAATACTCTGATTAGGGTCCGCCAGTAGGCGTACACTGCACATCCACGGATCAAGAAATGACTCCACAATAGATGTCAAAAATTAATCAAGACACAAACCTTGGCTGATGATGCTCCTAGACGATGTCAGAAATCATTTTTAAGCAACAGTATTCAATATTTGCATGCCCCTCTCCATCTCAGCTAGACAGCCCAGATAAATCATACCTTACAAGTACCTATTTCTCTGCATGGCTGATAGAGACCTTGGTACCTTCTCAGATATGGATGTCTACGCTGCAAATCATTGTATCTGTTCAGGTGAAGTCCACCCTCACAGTCTCAGCGTGGGGTGTCTAACACAAACCCACCACCCAGACACCTCTGCCAACCATGGACACATGTACATTCATCCAGCCCTAGGAAAGGTATGTATAATAGGTGAGAAGACTCGCTGCTTGCAAGTGCCAGTTTCCCATCTCTGTAGCGATGGCCTATACAACTTCCTTAGGTAAGTCACCAAATTTTAGGTTGAAAGCTGGAGGCAACTGCTTTCAAGCTAAGAGTAGGATCTGACAGAATTTGACATGTCAGAAATAGCTTTCCAGTGCTAAAAGATTCCCAGCTTGGAATTTGAAACTCCAGATTTATTTCTAAAAGCATCAATCATTCTGAAGAGGAAAGGAAAAGAGCAATCTTTTCTGAGACACGCAAATCAGAAACAACACGAATAATTAACAGAGGACTATGAAGCTGGATAAAAGTCTCCATTTAGGTACCCAAAAGGTAGTTTGGACAAAACTGAAGCCAAGGCTTCAATGTTTTGTTGGGATAAGTTATTGCAAAAGGGAGATGTACTGATTTGCACCTATAAAGGTTTGGCCCAGGTTCTTACTGCAGGAATTAGCAACCCAAACCCTAGCTGGATGGGAAGGAGGTTTGTCCTGGTAGGAGCCACACATAGAGGTCTGGCTGGAGCATATCGCATGCATCAGAGTGTGCGCTTGATCCCACTGCTACCGATCTCCTGGGAGGCAAAGAGTGGTGCCTGAGACGGCAGCACCTTGAGTCAGGTGCAAGTGAAAGGCAGTGCGACGGTGTTGAGGTGAGCTTTACATCTTGCGCAAGGTGAGAGAAGCACAGTGTCAGCAGCTAATAAGTTTATAACGGGGTTTCTTCCTCAAGCCAAATTCAGCCCAGATTTATAACTCCCCCATACCACTCTGAACTTTCCGACACTCCTCCTGAAACATTTCATTATTGCTCAATTACTGTCATGTTCTCTTAAGGACCTGGAGGGTCTCCATTTGGAGACCAGATGCCATTTCCATAGATACTCACAAAACCATGCTGTGCAATAAATAATCCATTCACCCTTCAGAAACGGGCTTTGAGGATATGATAAGTTTAAAAAAAAAAAAAAAGTGAAAACTGTGACATGTTCTATGTGTAATGGAAACTAACCAGAAACGAAGATGTTAAATTGGTAGCGGAGCACCTTTGGCTTGTAGCGGGGCCAGACTGTCTGTCTCACTTGGAGGTAACGAAAGTAGAAATCCTCCACAGCCTCAGCATAGCACTGATGCCGGTTACACTGAAAGACACCAAATGTCAGGGCTGTCAACCCACCATCAGATGTGCCCAAATCGGACCAAGGGCAATCATTTGCAGCAGTTGGTTTCCTGCACTCGTGGTGGACTGGCCCCAGAATGGGAATGATGCACCACACAGGAGGTTAATGGTGACGGCATGAACCTGAGCCCACCCTCCAGGACACACTGGCCATCTACACACAAGCAGGCACTCAGCACCCACCTAAGCTGAGCTCGGGAAATTGAGAAACCAAGTATTTCCCAGACCTAGAAGTGGGTTTGACCTTTAGTTCATACAGTCTGGGTAGACTGGACTTCAGGCATTACAGTCTATTCAAGCACTGGAGGTCTTAAATTCAGTATCCTTAACCAGAAGGCCCAGGGTTCATAGATTCTACCGGGCTTAAACCCCACCCCTGAGCTAGGTCTCTGACTTAAGATTTGTGAATCTACTGATGGCTCTCATGCATTCCCTGGACAGACACTTCCTCAGCACATTATCATCCAAAACGTCCTTTCTGCTTTGATACGTGTAACAAGTCTCTGTTTGTACATATGGAAACCACATTATATATTCCAGATGGAAATTCATACTCTATTTCAGAGAAGGAAACGAGAGCTATTTCATACTAGATGCATAATTTGTTGTGTGAATATGAAATACGTGACTGCCTCACATGTTATGTTGTGAGCTAATCATAAAAAAATATAATGAAAAAGGTCCCATCTGTCTCTAAATCCTATAATCCAACTGTTCTCAGCTAACTCCAGCTCTGCCAGTACCTGGTATACATACAGCAAGGAGAGTTTTCTGTGCCAGGGAAATACTGAAAACCAGAAGAGCATGCACAAAGCTGCAGCTAAAATTTCATCCGAGGCAGTGAGAAAACGTCTTGGAGAGAATAGAGACCTTATGACACCTCTTCAGCTGACTGAAGTCATTCCCCAACTCTTCAAATTGTTCTTGACCTGCCTTTTTATCCAGGCTACTCTATAATTATCTTCTTAACATAATTTCCCCACAGTTCCCTGAAGAGCCTTAATGGGATCACTGGGAAAGATCCAGCTGCACATTAGAAAGCGTGGGGGCAAAGTGCTGTCCCCGAAAGACGATGGGAATATTGCCACTCACGTTGGCGAGGCGTGCAATTTCAAAATGGAGCTTGCTGGCTGCAGAAGCAGCTCTGCCAGGCTAAGTCAGTAGATCTGCGGCAAACGGCGGGAGGTGGGTCTGATGTGCTCGGCCTCCTCTGGCATGGTCTCATTTATCTGCAGCCGAATTCCTGAGCCTGACCTTACAGTTCTACTGCAATATCACCAAAGGAGCTCCTCCCTGGCATCTAAGGGACCATTTATGGAGAGTTACTCCAGAGGAAATAGCAATATCTGTCTGTTCCTTTGTACTTAGCTTTCAGTGCATTACGGCAACTGCTTCAGCTTGCTTACTTCAAAAAATAAAACGGGTAAGAAACATCAGCAGGAGGTCTTACCAGGTTCCCAGGGCATTTTCATCTAAAGGTGCCGAAAAGAAGCCCCAACCCTTAGCTGGCAGCTCACTGCAGTTTTTCATGCTTTCAGTCTTCCATATTAACAATTGCAGTTTGTTAGGTGGTTGTGGGTCTTGTTTGGACCTAATGATGGGCAAGGGACATAAATGGGATGGCTCTCCTGTACTTACTGTCTATCACATGGTTGCCTGGAGTTAGGGGGTGCCAGACCTTTTGGCAAACATGGTGGCTTACACTCCTCTCCACTAACTACATTGCTTCTCCTGCCCATGGGGTCCCCCTGCTCCCCCTTCGTCACCTCCTGCACCATCCGAGAGGCTGTGCTACAGCCATAGCAGCATGGCTTGTGCTCAACCACTCATGGAGGATTTGCATCCCTCTGGGCGCTGGATGGGGACAGCGGCAAGGTGAAGGAGATCTGTCACTCAGGAAGGATGCTGGCACTTCCACAGCTGCATCACTGGATCTCCATGCCCGGGATCCATGGATTTCAAAGCCAGATAGTGCAGCTCACTTTAAAGGGCTCTTTTTTAACCTTAAAGAAACTATTTTCAAACAAGAGCCCTTTTATTGCTATGCCAGTTTCAAGCCATGCTGAAGCCCTTAAACATCTGGGCCTGGGCTGTTGCCTTTTAAATTTAACCGGTCCATCAGCAATTGCATTCCAGTAGTATGAGCTGTGTCTGTCTCTCCCCAGGCCTGCACTCCATTTCCCCTTCAAAATAGGCCTTATTTACCATCACCCCCTTACGTCTCTTTTCCTATCTTTCACGTGAAGTCTGGCAGAAACGGTGTGGCAGAGGCTCTCTCCCCTGAGGGCTCCTCCTCAGACCAAAGAAACACACGGAGGGCATTAGCAGGGAATTTGTTAAACATGGCTCTTAGGGGAACATGAGAAGCAGATCTTCTTATTTAGATGGGCAAAGCAAACGACCCCAAAAAAAAAAAAAGAAAAAAAATTGCCATAACTACCAAGCAATCCCCTGCAGCCCTTACAAAATGAACCTGAATGGAAAATTCCCTCTTGACCCCAGGTTTGGACACTGAGTGCAACAGTCGGGCACCAAAGGGAACATGATGCCACCAGAAGGTCTGAAGTGAGCTGCTTACCCCTCACTGTGCTGCAGGGTCAAGGGTTACAGAGACCTGGAAAAACTCCCCCAACCCACCAGAAACCAAATTATGCATCAAGGGAAAAAAACATTCCTTCCTGATCTCAACATTGAACAGAATCACAGAATTATAGAATTGTTTGGCTACAGAGACCTGGAAAAACTCCCCAACCCACCAGAAACCAAATTATGCATCAGGGGAAAAAAACATTCCTTCCTGATCTCAACGTTGAACAGAATCACAGAATTATAGAATTGTTTGGTTGGAAAAGCCCTTTAAGATCATCAAGCCCAACCGTTACCCTAACCCTGCCATCCCACCACTAAACCCTGGCCCTAAGCACCTCGTCTGCCTGGCTTTTAAATCCCCCCAGGGATGGGGACTCGACCCCTTCCCCGGGCAGCCCCTTCCAGTGCCTGACAACCCTTTGGGGGAAGAAATTTTTCCCAATGTCCAACCTAAACCTCCCCTGGCACAATTTGAGGCCGTTTCCCCTCATCCCATTGCCCATTCCCTGGGAGCAGAGGCTGACCCCCCCTGGATCTCCTCTCCTGTCAGGCAGTTGTAGGGAGCGATAAGGTCTCCCCTCAGCCTCCTCTTCCCCAGGCTAAAGAAGCAGCCAGGAACAACAAATTTATATAAATATGGTACAAATAAGAGTGATCTGATCTCTTTTCAAACCCATTGGAGATACCAAGAGATTAGGTACGCTTTTCAAACCCTAAGAATTCTGCTGCTCTGCCATACAATCCCTTCCATAAATATATCAGACTTGATCTTAAGACAATCCCCCAAACCAACCCAAGGGTACCTCAGCCCTTTTAATCACAGCAGTTCACTAGAATTCCTACTGACAGGGATGCCCACAATATTTTGCATGTTCTTTCCAATTTCCTTGCATCCAAGCTGTGGATCCAGATTGTTCCCACCAAACAGCAGGCTCTTCCCTCAGCTCTGTCTTCAGCCAGAGAGAAAAGGCAGCTACCAAAGCAGTGACACCACTAAACCCCAGATCATCCTCTGGTCATTCCCCTCTCTCCTCACTGTTGAGGGCGATGATATTCTACCTTAGATGCCACAGTTAAGTCCCCAAGTTTAATGGGATGAATCTTTGCCATCCTACAAGTTTAACCCACTTATGGGATTACACAAAAGCAGTTACCTAGATTAAGATAATTTTGCTGTCTTGAATCCATTTAACTAAGCAGTGCAGATCACTGTAACCTACCCTCTTCTCCTTGGGATTTATCACCCCATCACCTGTATTTTACCAGCACTTACGCCATCCCTTTAGAGGGTTCCAAATTAACAAGGCTTGATTCAGAGCCTACTGTAGTCAATTAAAGACTTAGGTACACTTCAACAGGTTTTAGATCTGATCCTTTAGGACCTTTTTTAGTTACAAACCATGGAAATGTTTTAATCAAGAGGTCAGGCACTCACGAATTAAAACTTACCCTATAAATGTCTTGGCCAACCAGACCACATGGACACGTTTCTGACAGGATCTGTCTTCCATCACACCAGTGACTGACACCCATGAATTTTGGCATCTCTGTTGAGAGAAAGGCAAATTAGCAGCGATGTTAATTTACACCTCTCACAGCTCCCAGGGATCTCTCTGAGCCCACTGCCTCGTGCTTCCTCTGCCTCCTCGCCTGGAAATCTCCCCATGTTGGGATGTGTCTGCTTACTGCTGACAGCAAAAACAGTGTAAGAAAATACCCAGAACAACACGTAACATGGAAAGGGAGGGGAAAGGGGTAGTGAGGAAGGTGCACGACTGGCCTCATGTGTCACATACCTTTGGGAAACTGGTCAGCTCTGGTCTTCAGCTTGCTTTAGCTCAGTTTTTGAGATCCACAAGAGGACAGCTGCTGCCTTCTATGTGTTTTCCAAGTCTCACCCCAACTGTACCAGTACTCCGCTGGAGCCTTGGTTGCTTTCACCAGCAACGTGAAAGCAGCAACAGCAGCGTTTGCTCAGGTGGACTTCTGACTCTGTCACCTTTTCTCTTGACTTGGCTATAAATCCTTCCTGGATCCTTTTTAACACGAGAGGTAGGGAGAGGGAAGAATCCTTCCAGCTAAGACTTGGGTTAAAACAAAGCATCTCATTCAAGAGCAGTTGTTTGCCTCGGGAGGCAAACACTGACTTTTACAAACAGCAGATGACGTCCTGGGGATTTTTGGTGACTGCAATGTCTTCTAGCTGGATGGTAAACAGCCAGGTAACCAGTGACACCATCTTGATGCAGGGTTTGAGCTTCCTCCCCTTTTCCCTGGGGACCATAAGCCAAGACCCTACCAGAGAAACAAATGATTTATCATAGCTGTGGTGCCTCATTAAGATTTATTACGAACCCTTGTGATAGCCCAGGAAAACTGCTTCCAGGAGTCATCCAATATACCAGAATTAACAAGACAGCCCCTCAGATGGAACCGTGCTATCCAAATCCCTTTACGCTGACCTGCAGCCCAGAAACACTATGACAGCCACAGCAGCTGCCTGACATTAACAGATATCTGCAACTTTTTAACAAGAATCAGGCACAGAGCCTTTCCAAGCCCCAGCAATAAAACTGATGAACTGAGAGGAATATCGCAAAGAGAAAGAGGAAAAACACAGCATCATACCACAGCTATTTGATTATGATTTATGTCCCATTCCACCTTGCCTTATCATAGCTAAGCCTTTGGGGAGAAAAACACTACACACACCATACAGAAATGCCTTTTGGTCCTGGATGTGTAGCTCTGCTGCCTCGTATGTCTGGAATGGGGGCTGTAGACAGTCCTGCCCCACGAAACCACCACTTGCATACACACTTGCTTGGAGGGAGCAAGTGCTGGATGCATCGACGGCACCTGCTTGGCCACACAGCACTGCCCACGCTCCCAAAGTTTCACTACAGCCTCGAAATGTGTGCAATACAAACCCTGGCATCGATTCCCTTGGGAGCATCGCTGCCTGGGCTGTGCTGAGGTCTTCATCAGCAGTCATAAGCAGACATCAACACACGGACAGCTGGGAGAGAGAAGGTGATACCTGGCACAGAGCTGACAACCAGATCATTTTGCCAGTTTTAAGAACCAGACTTTTCACTGTTTTGTTTCCAAGTGACATTTTTGTTTGCTTGTTTAAAAGCCAATTATGTTTTAAAGAGAAATGGTTGAACATACGAGTCAGAAATAACCCCAAAATGAAGCAAAATACTGAGGTAAAGTGAAACAATTCAGTTATCACAACATCATTTTGCTTTCCAGGACAAAACAAAAAAAGAAGCACCTTTTCTTTTTAACATGGTCACTCTTTCTTTACTCCATAGTTTCCAGTTTGGCCAGCCACACCACGTATCTATATTTCCCACACCTATCCCCTAATATGTTGGAGAGAGGCTGAATGTGTCTACTTACAGCATCAGGCTGAATCGCTCTGAATTGTCCTTGCGACAGGTAACCAGCTCGCCCTGTTTAAGGGGCGTACACCCAGACCTCTGCATTGCAATTAAATAACTTTAAAATGGTGCAGAGCCCAGAGCAGCTACTGTCTTTCAGCGGTGAAATAACTGGTTTTGCAGTGAGCTCAGGAACACAGGGGAAAGCTGCCCAGTGTGTGAAAAGATCCAGGACACCATTTTTTAGTTTGTTTTTCCCATCAGTGTGTAATGTTATCCAGCTCATACACGGCTGAACTAGAGCATCCCTTCCAGGAAGATATCCAGGTTCAAGCTGAAACATCCAAGCTAGAACGAATCTCCCCCTTGCCTGGGTAATTACCGTGTTGCTCCACAGTTGTCTTATTTCCAACCTAACTTCAACTTCCGTCCACTGGATCTTCTTATATCTGTTACACATCAGAAATCTTCTCCTGGTGCATGGAATTACCTACCATGATCACCTTTCCTCCCAACTTTCTCTTCAGCGAGCCAAACAGACTGAGCTCTTTAGGCCTGCCTCTCATTCCAGACCTCGGCTCACCCCATTACCCTGGAGGTATCCTCCAACACGTATCCAAGAAAAGACCAAAAGCCATCAATGCCATTTGTAGGGTCATAAACTTTGTACTTTGCCAATGAGCATTGCCCAGTGAAACTGCCCCAGCTGCAAACACTGACCTGCTAGAAATTGGGTTTGTCACAAGGGAGGGAATCACAGGCTCCAGAGCTCCTCAAAGGCTTTCATGAGCAGCCAGTTGCGAACATTTCCTGATGTCGTTTATTCATCAGCTCACAAATATCTGGCTATCTCCACTCAGTTTGTGAACTTCAAAGTCTGTTCTTTGCCATGATGCTGTGCAATGTCCGTGAGAGTTGTGTGTGGTGTTTGAGATGGTTTCACTCAAAATGGCACCTGTCCATGGGGAAGACAGCAATTCTCCAAACAAATGGGCTCATTCTTTCAGCACTTGCACGGGAAGGGTCCAAGGAACGGTTTTCATCAACTAAATTCTCTCTGGGTACCACTGACAGCCAGAGCTTCCAGTCAAGGCATTCTGAAGTGAAAGTCCAAGGAATGCCATTCCTTCTTGGAGCTGATTCCTCCACTGTCAAACTGCCATCCAAAGAAAACATTAAAATCAGTGCCCTTAAAAACGACAAGCCCGGAAAAAAAAGCACTCTGCAAACAGAGATGGTCAATCCAAAGCCATTCAAGGAGGCAACCTCCAGCTTGCAGGCTGCCTGTCACAACATTCACCCGCAGTTTTTCCCCAGTGAAATATTGCTCATCTCACTGGAGCCAGCGGGCTGCTGCCCGTTTGCTCAGGCGGCGCCGCAGGAGCATGGAGCAGGCTGTGCCTCGCCATATTTGTTCAGCCCAGAGAAAGGCAAATCTATCCATTGACACACACGGCCGCTCTGCAGAAAGCGCATCCTGGCGCGCAGGGGGCTCGGTGTTTCCTCATGGGCTGTGCTGGTGGTCTCCCGAACCAGGCTTTGCTGTCTCAGCAGCAGCTGTAATTATGGAGCCCAAGGAAGCAGATAAACAAGGAGTTGAATGATTTTGTGAGTGAATTTAGGGTTTGTGATAACAAAGACAGAAAACACTGCAGCCAGGAGGGCCGTGGGGGAACACTGTAGTTTTTTATCCAGTTTGACTAAGGCAACGCAGCAGGAACCTGCTGAATCAGCCCTGTTGCTGTGCACAGCTGAAGCAGCGAGCAGCCATCCTCTGCCGAACTCCAGCAATTCCCCTGGGACCCCATCCAGCTCTGCCAACACCTCTGCACTGCCCCGGGACAGCAGCACTGGTTCTGGCCTGAGCCCTCACTGAGCCACCAACAAACCCCAGCGCTAAGGGCTACCACTCAAAATATGGTCATACTCCTGAGATCTGAACCATACACCTCAGGCTTACTAAATACCATCCCCTCTACACAAAGCATCTCCCTCCTAACGTACAGCAACCTTCCAGCCTGGTCCTGACCTTCATACATGCAGATTGCAAAATACAGTGAACCATGGACCAGGTACATGACAGGAGCAGCAGGGATAATTACTGCTTTAAATGCAGAGACGGTCTAGCCGCTAAAAGAAACTATTAAGGGAAATGGTGGATTATCCACCACATGGTCTCTTCAGACCACAAGTGGAAGAGATGTTTTAGCCAGAAATGAGTTAGTGGGCTCAGTGGTGAGGTTAATGGACAAAATTTTATAGTCTGCCATTCCGAAGGTCAGGCTAGACAAGGCCTTAGATGTTTCCAGCACTCATATGTCCGTATCTCTGAATAAATGGATGAGGGAATAATAAAGAGCCTCTTCCAGGCCACTCTGCTCCTAAGTTCAGTTACGGGGAAGGAAGTTGGGGAAAGTTTATAAAGCAGGAGCATTTTCTCCTGTGTTTGACACAGAGGGAAGCCAGTGCTGACCTCTACATTCAACACGCTGCATCACCTTTCAGTGCTGTCTGGATCAGGTTGCCAGCCCTGACCTCCCAGTCTCATTCATGCACTGCAAAGAATAAAACTGTCCGTCAAGTGCATCTCCACTCGGGAGCAATGGCTTGAGCCGAGGCTGTCCTCAGAAGTCCCAGCATGACTGAAGGAAATACCGGCAGTGGAGAGAGGGTACGTTGGTGAGAGCAAATACCTGCTCCTTGAGCCAACGAAGTCCTCTGGGGGCCACGCTCCGGGCAGGCAGCAGCAGCTTCATCTGTTCTCCTTGCGCTCGCTCGATCCCCAGCAGCAGCACAGCTTCTGCAGCGATAAGCAAAAGCGCACGATGCTGCAGCTGGTGACTTGCAAAGAATCAACATCTTCCTACACCATCGTCTGGGCACCGAGAGCTGTTTCAGCAACCTTCCTCTGATGCCTGTGAAGTAATTAGCAATAGCTTTTACCACTGTCCTCTAATGGAAGATGGCCTCATTAATTACATTACACTGAGTCAGCTTCGCGTGCTCAGAGATAATAAAAACACTGTTAGCCCTTCTTCCAAAATAAGCAGCAAACTCGCATTTTACAGACACTTAGACAAAGATCCCGTGATAAAAATACGACACCTTGTGTTTAAATATTTTCCATCCTGCCTTAGACTATCTGAATATTTCCTGCAAGAACCAGTTCACCCACTCCTGAACTGCCTGTGCCAGACAAAACACTGTGTGGAATCCTGGGGTATCCAGCAGAAATAGCAAAATGTATCTCATTAAGAGGATGGAAGGACCCTGCTCAGACTTTAATGAAGCTTTGGTATAATACATACGTGCATCACCTTAAAAGCATTGAGAGCCCCTACCAGTATTACCAGTACTACCATCTTTCACAGCGTGACCTCTCCTGCTCCCACCCAAGGTCGCTGGTACAATACTCGCTCCGTGAAGGAGCCTCCTCTGGTGGCTCATCAACTTCACCTAAATGAATGTGGTTGTTAATACAGACTAATCTACATATTGTTCACTATTTTAATGCCTTTTACTTACGAACCCCACCGCTTCCCAGTGCCTCTGCTGTATAATGCAATACATTTAGACTCTAAACATACAAGTGAGCCTGTTTCGGCACTGCACAACGTATGCTGCGCTGAACATGGTACGTAGAATCATAGAATGGTTTGGGTTGGAAGATGACCTAGAGGTCATCTAGTCCAATCCCCCTGCAGTGAGCAGGGACAACATCCATGGGCCCAGGTTCATCCCCTCTGACCTTAAACACATGAAAGAACGTAATTTAGGGGTGTTATCCCTGTTGTTATTAGAGAATGGCAGAAGGGTTGAATCACCTTCCAGAGGCGTCTCTTTTTCTTTGCTGATCTTTTAGGGAGCCTGCAGTCACTAGGGATGGCAGCCATCCCATCGTAACTAGTACATGGTAAGAAAGAGGCCATAACTTCTTTAAGATAGAAAAAAATAGGTATATTTGGGAAAAGAAAAAAATGTTTCTACTTAGCATTCTGAAGATGTTTTGAAATGTTCGAAGTTTTCCTTCCTAAGTACATTTGTTTCAAAAAAATCATCAGCATTTAATTTTTAAAGAGGGATTAAATGGTTTCAGAGAATGCAGCTGAAGCAAAATGAATCAAACTAAACATTTAGGGTATTCTATTTATTTTGCTGAATAATCTTCCTCTTAGTGTGATCAGAAAGAAATTAAGAAACATTTTTTAGTTTAACAACCAAAAGTGAAAAAATCAATTATTCAGAGTTCTACTTCTGAGCTCTTTTGAAAAATCTACCTTTTTGATATGCTTGAGATCATTTAAAGATATTAAGAAATATAGCTACGTGCACCAAATTAAAAGGAGCATCAAAATATTAGATGCAAAATGAAGGCTTTAAAACAAATCTCCATAAAAATGGGTGAAAACATTTGGCAATTATTTATATTTCCAATAAAACAGGTGATTTTTCAATTAAAGTAGAGATATCTTTCTTAAAAGTAATGAAAATGCAAATACTCAGTATTAGATAAATTAGGCTGGGAAACCACATATATACAGAAAATAGGTCACGTTGCACTGAGCAAAAGAGGGAGGAAAAAGTGGAAAATTAAAGGCAAAAGGCAAACTGAACTCCAGTTCTTATTTCTCAACAGCATCCTTTTTAAAAAACACCCTTTCAGTTTTCTCTCCAAACACTGAATCAACAAGGAAAAGGGCACTGGATCTGACCTTCCCTTAATAATACATTGGCCGTTTTTCCTTTGGAGGGAAAAACATTTTGTAAGAGGAAAGACAAATAATCCCAACTAGATTAATAAATTTGTTGAGAGCACGAGCTGAAAAAGGAAGTAGCACAAATCAGGACACAGCCTCTGTTTTTATTTTAGCACCTTTTCTTTTTTCTTTTTTTTTTTTTTTTTTAAAAAGAAATGCATAAAATAATATTTGGAATACCACGGGGTGTTAGGGAAAACAGAGCCTACCCTGAGCTGCCGGGGGGAACTCACCCCTGCTGGGCAGCTGAAGAATGAAGCACTGGAGAGGCTGAGACGCGGTTGGGAAAAAACCCACTCTGCTCCTTTCATTCTTGTTTTCACTCCTGTCTCAGAGGTCACCTTTTTATTTAATTAACCAAGTGGTGTCTCCCAGGACTGTGAGGCTGAGCCTGCTCTCAGTCATCCCACAGGAGAGGAGTTTCAATGACATTTCCATGGTGTTGAAACCATGGTGCGTTGGTCCAAGGCCTGGGTTTCTGGCAGGGATGGGACCAAGTTAAAGCATCTCATCGAGGGTTCAGGTAACCTGGACAGGAGGAGCAAAAATACTAGGGAAGGAAAAGCACAGGACAAAAATGGGCATTGCAGTCAGGTATGTAAGGGACCAGTTCATGGGGCAGCGCACACTGGAGCCCCCAGCCACACACAATTTCTCCATGTGAATAGGGCACATTACTGCTCTGTACCTTGCGAGATCAATCCATCGACAGTTCAAATGAGGTGGCAATCGAGACTTCCCTTGAGTGTCTACAACATGAAAAATTCCCACTACACGAGGAGCTGGACAGTAACAGATTTGCTTCTCAGAGAGGGCTTTTGCCTCCAGCAAAGTCCATCCTGAAATATGCCAGGAGCAAGAGCAAGAAGAGAATCAAACCCTCTAAGTTCAAGGATTTAGCCCCTGACATGAAAGAGTTATTCTCTCTGAACCAGGCACAAAACTCCAAGGGACAAAGTTACACCCTGGCCCCAGAATAGCTAATCTTACCCTGATCCGGAGGCAGGATCACCCTTGCCTTAACATCCCCTTTTTCCTAATCTTCTTATTCATTTTGTACCCTTGCTCATCTTGTGTTTTAAAAACAAAAAGTCCCCAAACCACCAAAATGCAGAAATGAATTCTTGCTAAAATTCTCTTCGTGATTACTGTGTAAATAATAATCCGGTAAAACGAGTGATACAAATCTCCTTTAATGACTCATTCACCAGATTTCTACCCTTGCCTTTCAGACCTCAGCATCAGTATTGTAGTGTTTCGTCTTCCACCCATCAATTGATACTTAAATAATGCATAAAACTGTCTTATTAAATGCATGTTGAATATTTATTTGGAAGCTCATCACAAGTTGAAAGATAACCTTCATTTTCAATTCCCTTTGGGATAATCAGCTAATTGGGTATCAGCAGCAGCTCAGCCTGTTCTGTCGGCTGCTAGTCAGCGTTAGAGCCCCTTCTCACAACGCCTTCAACGCACACCGAGAGGCTCAGGCCGTCGTCCTGCTTTGTCCAACCCAAGCGAATCCACAAGATGGACATAAAAGGAAAAATAATAGAAGTGGTCACAGTCACCCACTTCTTCTTTGGCCTCGTTTGTGCTTTTGGATTTGGGCCAGACCCAGGCAGGAAAGAGCCAGCCACGTCCTTGAGATAACTGCTTAAGCTAAGTCCTGGCAGCTGTGGCTCTCACATAAACTCAAGAGCTATACGGGACCTCCTGGCAGCAGTGCAGCAAGATCTCAGGCTTGCTTGCTCCTAATATACTTTGCGTTAAAGCATCTTGCGATAAATTCTGTTCTTAGAATTACAGGGTCTGTGATACGGTCTGGACCGTACCTGACTCCGACTGGCAGAACTGCTTTCCCTTCACCACAATCAGGTAGTTGTTAATGAAGTCAGTTAAGTAATCGTGCTGCAAGGACAGAAACCAACTCTACTTGCTGTTGAAGAATCCTCTCTCCTCTTTTAAGAGCATGCTGGCTCAGTTTTGGAGGGCTGCTCCAGACCCCCAGTATGTAACAGCTCAGCACTGCAAGGTTGTTGGTAAATCATTATTTAATCTGCACTGCTGACTATTTTCTTTTATTTTCTTTGTAAAGAAACACAACTGTATCAATCATTAGGGAGAGGGAGGTGTATTATATCAACCTGGTAAAAAAAGACAAAGCACTGGCCCTCAGTCAGCCCAGACACACCTCATTTCTGAGAGCATTGCATTAAAAGCCCACTGATGGCACGGGACCCAGCGACCCCTTTCGCAGATGGGCAGTTGCCAGTGTCTGACATGTTCTGCAGTACAAGACCTGACAAATCAGCACATGGAAGAAATTTACCCGTGCCCAGAGCTCGTCAGGTCTTTGGCAGCTGCTGCAAGTAGCTGCACAGGGAGCAAACAGAAGCACTTGTGTGTAATGCTGTCTCCCAGGCTTGTCAAACTCACTTTAGAAGGATATTCAGTCAAACAACGCTTATACGGCAAATGCCTACTTATTTTCATACACTTGATTATTGCAAGCTAACGTCGCTTCCCTCCTTCTTCTCCCATCGCTGTTCACACCAGCGAGTGCTCCGCCAGCACACAGCAAGGCATCCCGCAGGATACAGGAATCGTGCTGCTCGGCATGAGCCGCTTCTACCTTTGCACTCAGGAAAGATTTTCAATCACATCCCTGTCCCCCCCTGAACCCCTGCATCAGTTTCAGCTGGATACTTCTTACCTGGGATCAGCAAGGAAATGTAGAAAGAGCTCCAGAACCTGCTACTAAGTGTAGCCTCAGATTCTCACCAGCTACGGGTTTCCTCCTGCATAGAAAGCAATAGCATGTGTGAAAATCCCAGCACGCATTCCCCAGACTTACCAAGTTGTAAAGCACAGAATGAATTTGCTAAGAATCTAAAGTAAAGCGACAAAGTGGTTTGTGATTTAAAACTATTTGACAAGTAGGTCCTGTAAGAAAGATCTAATCTGTGGCATTTTTGTCCAAATTAAGCCTAGCAATGACAAATGAGACACTGCACACTTCTGGGATGAGACACGAGCAGCATGCAGAGAGCAGCCAAGGACTCAGCCTGTCCCAAAACCGAATGTCGTGGCGTGCCACATGGCGGAGAGAACCAACACGCAGGATAACTGACCACAGACACAGCCTGGGAGAAAAAAGGAGACATGAGACAGAGAAAAACAGGCACTTTCAGAGCTAATACCTGCTTCCTCTAGGCAGGTACCTTAGGAGGTGAGGAACCACGTGAGGGCTGGTCTCTGTCCACAGGGAGCTGGGGCCTGTTTGTTCACCTGGTGACACCTACGTTGAGGCACAAGAGTCTCACCCTGGGGAATGAGAAAAGATCTTTTCAACCCTCATCAGCTAACTCTTACTCCACTCTCCACATTTCACCTCATGGCAGGATTCCCCCAGCCCAAATCAAAAGGCAGTTTCTTTTGCCAATCCACACGTGCCTGGCTGCCCAGGGATGAGGTGAAGGATCTGCGCGTGTCCGGCCACTGGGACCCAAACCAGAGCGATTCACGCGAAGGGAGAGGAGCCGCCTCCCTCCGCCCAGCAGGTCTTCCCTCCTCCCAGCCCCAGCGGCATCCAGTGAGATGGATAAACCGTGCCACAGAGCTAAAGGTCCCTTCTTGCTTCTCTGCATGGATGAGTGAAGGCTCTCACTGGAACCTTAAATATTTTCACAATCAATCATCTATATATTAACATCCAACGCATGTGGGCAACAGACCAACTATGATTGTTCTGAGAAAGCTGACACTCTGCATCTGGCTGTCGTCCATGAAAAAGCGATGAGGAAAAGCAAGCGTCTCCGAGGTGCATCTGATAGCCAAGTCAGGCTCCTCCATCGTGTTAATCAGGTCTCTCCTGATTAACCTCACATCCACCACCGGGAAAGCACAGGTTTCTCTGGGCTTGCTGGGATTCGGACTGGAAATGCTGCACACAAAGAAGTCTTTAGTTTCCAGATGTTTTGAATTTTCTGTATATTTGGAAAAAATAAAATTACTCTAATACTGCGAATAGTTGGTGATATTGGATTTGGAGTAGCAGGGGGGAACCAGACAAACTGAAATGCATGGTGGATCTTTCACCGGTGTTTTACACATGCAGAGAGAGAATAAAAAGAAATGTGGTAACTGTTATTTTGTGGGATATTTAATTCCTCCAGCTAATTTTGCATGAAACTGGCTTTAGTTTTCATTCCCCCCTTCTTTTCTGTTTTGTTTTGTTTTTTCAAGTCTTCCCCATCTTCTCTTCCCTCCCAGAAAAAGGAGGGAAAATGAGAAACTAATAACTCGCTCTTCCCCACACTTTAACTTTTTTCAAACTGCTCTGTCAATCTGTAATCCACCTCTTTCTCCAGGTAGGTCCCAGGTAGCCTTTGACATGTTTTAAAAACTCGATGCCTATTAGGTTCCTAATTCCATACTTCCAGCACCAAAAGTGTGAGCTGGTTTTAAAAAAATGCTGAGCATGCAGCCGCTCCCAATAAATTTCACACCCCTGCAAAAGTCCTGTTGTCGGGAACTGTTTTCCTCCTTTCATTTGCAGGTTGCCTTCATTACTTCCTTCCCTTGGGTCAGGAAAAGGCTGTTAGTGACATCTTCCATTTACCAGGTGCAGGAGTATAAACTCAGAGTAACTCCACTAAACTTAATGTGCTTAATGTAGATATTCTGGATTTGAGTTGCTGCAAATGAGATCAGAATTTGTCCCAGCCACAGGAGCCAGAAGGAGGTCAAACGCTTTACATACATTACCTCCTCTTCGGCATGCTAATGATGTGCAATTTTAAAATGCTTTTCCCCAGACTCTGCAGTTCCAGGAACAGCACTAAAAGCACTAACAGGATACAAGGCAGACCTCACCACTGGAGCAGGTGAACAACCAGCAAAGCTACCACTGCGGCAGACCGTATTTTTGTGAGTTGAGAGAGGGGAAAGATTTGGTGGTATCCAAAAAGATACCAACAAACCCATGCGTGCGGATACCACTACCCCACTCACGCACCGCTGTAGTAATGCCTTTCCCCCCACTCCCAGAAAAATCAGTGCTGGCCACTCCAGCAGCCAGAAGCCATGCTGGCCATAAGCACCTTCCTCTGCCAGCCAAGGACCCGAGCATGGCGAGAGGTCTGCGATGGCACACACAACACTGGGACATGCTCGCCTCCTCCTCCTCCCCGGGGCACAACTGTCCCAAGGTGCAGGGACACAGCCCTGCCAGCAGTCTTAAATAACAACTCCGGCTGCTGCTTTGCCTGAAGTGGACAAACGCCTCGCCTGATTTTCGCTTCAGCCATGTCCTGCCATCTGTTCATGGTTTTCCTGAGGTTACCTGTGCAGCTCGAGCGTTTGAACGTGGGCCGAAGCACATGTGGTTTTAAGCTGGATGTTAATTAGAAACATTTAGTGCGTCAAAGCTATGATTAATGCACAGAGTTTCAATTGAAACGACCCAGAGTCCCACAGATCTGCTCTCCTTCCCTACTGCAAGACTTGGGGGGGGAGGCACAGGGGGAAAAGCTTTTTTTAAAGCAAAGCAAGGTCAGAGGCTTGGCCAGTGTAAAGCAGCCTATTTACATTGGAGGCAATGAAGGCTATTTGCTCCATCTTAAAATCTGGCCTGAAAACTGTAGACTATATTAAAAATAATATGAAAGATGTCACAATACTACTCAACTCTTTCTTATTAACAAACATAGCTGCAAGGCATGATTAAGGGTGCTCATCATTCCCATTGTAATTATGAGGTATTATTTGTAATACCATTTTAAATTTGCCTTCCAGTAATCCACTGAAGAAAATCTGATTTCCGTTCACTTCATTATTATGTTTTTGGTGTCAGAATAATACAGAACTGCTTTGTTTTGACCAGTGGAACAGACCCAGTTTTCATGGGGCAAAAAGGATTGCAATGACTGCAAAAAAAAAAAAAAAAAAAACGAGCGAGAGACAGTGAAGTATTTGGGAATTCATCAGGTTCAATATTAATTTCATGGTTTGGTTTTTTTAAAAAAAGCACAGACCATTTAGCAGATGAAAGCTGCCTCTCACCTCTGCTATTCTGAACTTCCAGGACCTCACCAGAATGCGCAAGAAGTTTCTTCAGGTCAATTTTGGGACAGCTTTGCTTTGGCAGTGAATCTCAGAGCTCCAGATCTCAGAGGTCCAAACCAAATATGTTTTGAATTTTGCCATATATCTGGCTTATTACATTCCTGATAAAGAGTCCCCAGATACTCCTGTCAGTGAACTATGGAGTGTTTCTCAGGAGCAGCATAAACATCCGATAGCACATCCTTTACCCAGGCTATTCACCTCTTTCTTTGAATGCTTGACAATATTCTGATAGGGTATCTGAAAAAAATAGTGGGTGACCATGAAATGAAAGGCAATCACATGTACATTTACACAAAGCAGTGACTTAAGTTCTGGCTTATTCTAATCATAAATTTCCTTAATATTCTTTAAAACTTGTTATTTTGATGTAATTGCCTATGAATATTTGCAATACACTATCAAGTTTTAAAGCTGCTGAATGCTTCCCCTCACTTGTTTACACAACTTTGACAAATTTTAATGACTTGAGATGAGATTTTACAAGTGAACAATCAGCCTCCAGCAATATTTTCTCTTAAATTTATATCTAAAATGACCTGCCCCTTTCTGGGATGAGGATAGAAGCAAAAATAACATTCTTCAGCTAAGTTAAACAGTTCAAGCAACCTTTTCCTTAAAAATTCCTCACCGCCTTTCCCACTTTGGAGCAAGCATTTTATTGGGAGTGCCCTTGAGGTTATCCTCGAGAAAATGTGGCCACAATTTACAAGCTTTTGTAAAGTCAGAGTTTGCACAAGCTCAGAAAAACCTACGTTTGCAGAAACCTCAACCCGTCCAGGGCACGTTCCAGCCCAGAGCAGAGCGGAGTTGGCCTTTTCCCAGTTGCAGCTCCGGCGACCGCTGCAGACCAGAACAGGTTGGGGGGGCTGGAGGAGCTTGGATAGGGTCTCCTGTTAGGAATCATTTGTTCTTAACTCACTGTTCCTCAGCAGAGCGCGAAAAAAATCTTTGTATCCTGCTCCCATAGGACTGCTGAGTAGGAAGCATTAGAAAGAGTTTTGTGAACAGGTTCCACCCTGAAGGGCACCAAGATCAGGTAAGAGCAAAGTCAACGCTGCACATCACCCTTTGGACACGTGAAGGAAAGGTGCTTAGTCCTTACAAATAAACACAGGTCAAACTAATCCTTGCTGATGACAATGAGAAAACCCAGGGCATGATCTCCGTTGAACTGGAACAAGGACCCACAGCGTGCTCAGGCACAGGTCTACAGAAGTCATCTGTGATGTCCCCGTGTTGGGTGACCCACCTGAAACGTTCGGAGCGGGATCCATAGCTTCAAGTCAGGCAAGGCCAGGCACTTCCCAAAAGTCAGCCCCACCGACTGTATCAGGAGTTTGGCACTAAAAAAGTCAGAGTGCCTGGCTCAGAACCACACAGTTCAGCATAGCCAAAAAAGAACAGACCGACCCATTAAATCTTCTACGAACAGTGCTGCGAGAGCCTTTATATTCTCTGAACCTTTGGCAACTTGAGCAAGCATTCGATTCAGGTTGGTTTCTAGAAGCTGGCAAAATTGTGGGGCTTCTTTTCTGCTTTAAGCTGGCTTGTTTCCTCCAACTGTGCACACACTTTAAAGGACTTCTCATGGTATCTGAGACCATGGTCACTAAAAATAAAGCAGGCAACAGGAGCTAATGGACTGCAAACACAAGCTGCTTCTAGGTTGCAAGCGAAGGTATTGAAGCATTTTTCCTTTCTTCCCCTGTCTTCCTTCTGCTTTTGCCTTCCCCAGTTCCCTCTTTTCTTAACCCAGATCCCTTAATCTTAGTGCTGATAATTGTAATCACTCTAATATGCAGCAATCTGAGCAGTTCAGAAATGTCCATCTTGGGCCAGTCCCTCTCATGGTAGGGAAGAATAAATATGAAAAGCACATGGACTCCTCCAGAATTTTAATTTAAAACAAATATAGAGTCAAGTGAGGATTAATCACATTTCCACTGAAGGCTGGCTTTTGTTGGGGGTTTCCGAATTCACGTTGCTCTTTAATCAAAGCAGGAAAATGATGATGAGGGACAGCAGTTGGAAGAGCTGACGGAGCCGGGCTGGATTTTCTCCAGACTCTACTGTTCTGACCCACGACCAGAGTTGTGGTTAACATATCAGAGACATGACTCCCTCCTTCAGCTGCTGGTTTCTGGCAAACAACCCATGGATCGTAGGGGGTCAGCACAGAAGCACGCTGCATGGCAAGTGCCTCTCCCAGGGAGAAATGGCACACGAAGGGGCAGGCTGGCTGCACTGCAGGGCACAAGGCGACAGCGAGAGCAGTGGCTGTGGCATGTGAACTTCTTCCCCAGTGCAGAAGAAACCTATTTGACAAGCAGCAGAGTGAGGATGGGCCGTGGGGAGAGCTGATGAGCTCATTAACACTTGCAGCGGGTCAAAACTTTGGAGTCTTCAAGGGGGAAGTTGAGATGGGAATTAGAAAGCAGCGATTGCGATCTGAATTGGTACTACTTGGGTACGCAGGACGTTGGCTTTCCAGTCATGTACCCAATTAGAGATTATAATTTTTAATTAACTTCCTTAGCAGTTCTTGCAGGACCACAAATTTCTCTAACAAGACAACCCACTTATCATACAGCCTGGGATGCTCTCAACATTGCAAATGTTCAGGGCTGGCTCCTTTTGCTTGTCTCCACAGTGGTGGCTTGTAGTTCAGCAACCACAGAGCCGGTGAGAAAAGTTTGACTAGAAATGTCAGACCCTCAAATGCATCTGGTCCGTGATACAGCTGGTTTTCTTTCAGGTGAGTAAATCAAGCCAGGAAAGCAGGCGTCAGTGATATCTTACAGTAGCCAAGACCAGGAGCGGTGCCGTACATCAGCGGCGGTGGGGGCATCTAGCCCCCCGCTACAGCACGCATAAAAGCAAGAAACAGGCCTGAGTACAAACAAATGCTCTAATCTGAAAATCCAAAGCACAGGAAAATCTCGAGGATGAGAATACGGTGACCCACTCCAAGTACAATGTGACCTGTTTTTTCCCAGTTTCTGATGGTTCTGATCCTCTGAGTCCCCATGCAGCCACACTGTGAAATCCATTTGAGACATCAGAGGGAGATTGTGCATCAAACTAAAATAAATTCTTCTACCCACGCAGCCACCTTATAGGCCAACAAAAGCCCCCCCCTTCCTCTGCTACACCTATTTCACTACCCTTTGGCTTGGCAGCTCAAGTACTTCATGGGCATCAAGCATGCATTTGATTCCCTTGAAAATCCAAATTGAGATGCTCGAGTTGATTTTATTCTATTTTCTTAAGCCCAAGTAGAAAAATAGGTTTATACATATAAATAAAAAAATAATAACCTGCCATTTAAATCCTGTTCAGGCAATTAGCTCGGTGCCTAGCTCAGTGCTAATGCGATCGCCTTTCTTTGTTTGTTCCTATTTATACTGCTCTTTAAAGTTCATTAAAATCACTGCTGCTATCTCACACAGAACAACTGTTCAAAACATCAGTGTCACGCAGTCGGGAAATTTATGCTTTGAAGTTCCCTCCTTTATTCATTTTTATCAGGCTTTTTTCTCTTTTTTTTTCCCCCTTTCTTTTTCTATTTTTTTTCTTAATGACTAAACCAGTTTTATGCTCTTCACAGTTATTCCAAAATCTGTTCCTCCTGACACGGAGCTGATACATCATTCCTCACTCATAACCCTTTTTCTCATTTCCATCATTTCTCTCCCTGCTTGCTTTGGCTCTCTGCTAAGTCCATCACAGCTTTGTTTTTATATCCTCATCGCTGTATTTTATAGCCCAGTAAAACCTAGAAAGCTGCTTCAGAAAACACACATGCCAGCCCTTTGATGCTTGTGTTTGTGTGGCAGCTTGCTGGAACGCGTCAGCACCCGCACAGAGACAGAGCCCCACGAACCCGCCGGCTGCTGGAGTTGGCCCTGCCAGGGACAGGGCTGCAGCGCAGCTAAAGCAGGGACGAGAAAAGGGGAACAGGTGAGCGCTCTCCTCTCCAACCCCAATCGAGATAAATTGCCTTTTTTCTGCAGCTTTTCCAAAAGGGGCTCACCCCAGTCTCCCACACCACAGTGAATTGCTGCTGCCTTTCCAGTACTAAAAGCTCCGTGGGACAGAAGAGGCATCTCCCCCAGGGGATCACTGTGAAAATGCTTCTTGCCTTTGCTTTGGGCTCGCTGCTCCCCTACACGCTGCCAAAAAGCAACATCTATAGACGGGGACCATTGCTCAGCGTCGAAGGACAGCCAGAGCAGGTCCTCGGCAATGGCAGAGTCAGGCCCCAGAGCAGGTGGAGGATGCTTGTAAAAATAACGGGGCTTTGGCTGTGAGCTGGCTGGAGAAGGAAGAGAGGCCAGCTTCACTCTTCTAATCCTAAGAACTGTGTTTGACAGCTCTGCAGCAATGACACCTTTCTTGTCCAGGAGGCAATGTCCTACCCCTCTCCACCACATCTGCAGGAAACTACAGAATCACAGAATCATTTAGGTTGGAAAAGCCCTTTAAGATCATCAAGCCCAACCTTTGCCCTAACCCTGCCATCCCACCACTAAATCCTGGCCATAAGCACCTCGTCTGCTTGGCTTTTAAATATCCCCAGGGATGGGGAAATAGGACAGTATCTCCAATGGCACCTACAGATTGCCTCCACTATGGCCAAGGACAACATACTCAGCTGCCATAAATCCATCCTAAGAGAGACAAAGGGAGCCCAGCCCAATTACAGACCTTGCCTCAGCTTGGAGCAGGGTCCCCCTGTGCCAGACCCAGGGCAGAGAGGTGCTGCCCCAAACGCTTTGGTGTCTAAGCAGACAACTCAGGGGTGCAAGCAGGAACAGCATTGCAGGGGAGTGACTGAGCTAGGGTCTGAAATTACACCAATTTTAATGAATATTAAAAAAAGAGCTATTTTTAGATGAGTGCTGTATCTGCCAGGTAACACCGCTTCTCCTGGGTGCCTGCACAAAGCCCGGCTTGCAGACGATCAGGAGGAGAAATGCAGTTTGATCCTGGATGTGCCCATCACTAAAATCTAGATCACTGACTATCACCTGCTTGAACCAGCAGCCTGCTCTCTTCCGCTGGTCTTCAACAGGTTTTGGATTAGACATTGAGGCCTATAAAGCCCAAATTACCTGTAAGATTATTCAGAAACAGATCTGTCGGTCATTTTGGTTGCATATACTTAAATTTCGCTTTTTGAATAAACCAGGTAAAAATACTGCTCAGGCCAAATACAGGTTACAACACTGTGTAATTTTCTACCTACACCATTTAGAAAGTGATATTTCCCTCTTACCCAGAAGAACTGGAGAAACTTATACGCTGAGAATGAGCAGAAGACCTCTGTCAGGAACCAGAATTATTTTTCAGCCCGCAGTAATTAACGAGTGCTGTAGACCATCACTTAATATGATACAAAGAGCACTGCCAAATCTCAGGATTATATCTGGAGCTTTACTCTCAAGTCCCCTGTGTCTGAAAACATGTGATTTTAAGAAAATCTCAGCTTTAATTTTTTTAAATGCTTTTCTAAATTTTACGGCTGCAGAGGAAAGCTTAGAAACACGAATAGTAAAGGCTATCAAAAGCAGAATGAAGAGTTTAGTAATTTATTTTTTTAAAAACTTTTTCTTCTAAGCTGTCTCTTGAGTTGAGGGCCTGACTCATGGTATTTTGGCCACCACTTTGCTGGTGCTCACTTTCATAGCAAATAATGGGCGCTGTGAGCCATCCCTTAGCAGTTTTAAAAACAGTTCTGGCTCCCAGACAAGAAGGGTCAGTTGATGGCTGGGACATTTTCCCACCACCATGTTAGCTCCTTGCACAGAGGAGACACCACACCATCTCTTCCAGGACTTTTGAAAGAAGAAAACATTTTTTTCTTCACTAAAACAAGAAGAGTGAGGTTATCTCATTTGGCTTAGCTGAACGCAGCAGAGTTGAATGGTTCCTAGTGCCTGGTTTCAGTCCACAGCTCTTTCAGCTCATCCACCACAAATCAAATGAGAATTTGAAGGGCAAACCTCCCTTTCAGGCATGCCAAGGAAACCCTGCCCAGCGCCTGCACAGGCAGACGCATAACAGTGATGCCACGCTCAGCTCTCCCTACAGATCGCCGTCGTCTTACTCTTCTGATGACAGCTCAGGAGCAGGAGAGAAATCTAATTTCTCAGCATCAGATTTATGGCTGAAGTGGGCCTATCTGCCAAGGGAAGGCATTGTGCTTATTCGAGCTGATCAAGAACCTGAGAGCAATTTCTATGGAAAAAAGGTCTCCTTTAATAGACAGATATTGAAAGCGAACTCACAAATTGCTTAGGGCTTCAGATGAACAAAACACAAGAAGGATTTGATTTTTAGCTGCTTCCCCTTTCTTCTCTCCCTGAACCTATTCCAGTCTCAACAGGGATGTGGTGCCTAAACAGACCCTAAGCACCCATGAGGCTCTGCCTGGTCCTCTGTGCCCTTCATTTTCACGCAATGGGGAAAGCTGACAACAACCACCCACAGTCTGATCTAGCTTGCACACCCTCCAGGGAACAGCAAGTGTCTCCAACACAAGGGTTGCCCAACACCAACTCGATGCCATCTATTCCACCGCTGCTACACCACCACAGCAAGAAGGCAGCAGGCAGTGAACCACATCTCCAGTTAGCAGCACCCACCTCACCAGCATCAGAGGCCAAGGGCATTCAGAAAACCCTACAGCACATGGTGTGCTAAGCTCAGGGCTTACCCCCAGTACAGCGCTCCAAGGGTTAATATCAGTGTGCAATAAATGCACTATCAATTTAGTCCAGTTTTTACAGGGCTAATTTGTCTGCCTTTTTGACATATTTTCCACCAGGGTCTTGAACATGAGCCTGAAGTAGGGGGTGGATGGAGACCGAGTGCATGCACAGGGTTTTATGGGGTGAAGTGAAGGGCCATGAGCAGGCACCCCCTCCCAATAACTCTGGAGAGAAATTCTGGGTTGAAATGCCTAAACCAGGCTTGACCTGCAATGGGATGGAAAGGTTTCTGCTCTGGTTATTGTCATCCTGGATTTGGGTCCTAAATGTTTACCTCTCTGGTTGGAAGCCCGAGGTTCAGACTCCCCAATGGTGCAGGTGCTGATGGACATACAGAGAATTTCCAGACGGCACTGGAATCCCGGCCACAGCGCAGCCCTCCTCTGATTTACTGAGCTGTGCAATGGGCAGGGACAGATCCCATCCCTTGCTCTGCTCTTGGTGTTACCCCTTGCTAGCCTCTGATAAATGCTGTGTCTCACCCAGAGGTGCTGCCCTCCAAACACGTGGACAAAACCCAAACTAATGGCACAGCCATCAGGTGTTTCCAGTTCCAAAACCTGATTGCAATTCCTTGCCTCCTCCTATGCTCCACTCACCAGTGCAGGGAGAGGTCTTTTCCGTGCTAGCTCCACACTGACCCTGGCAGTTGGCTGGCAGTGCTCAGCAACTGCAACCCAAGGTGTCACTTGGTGGACATTGACAGGCTTTCCCATGTCCTTCAAACTCTTCTGAAGGACTCCCACAGCAATGTTGCTCTCATATGAGCCCATACTCTGGGACACAGAGGGCTGCACCTAGTAGTAACACTCTACAAACCAGGATTTTGGGGCTGCCCCATCGTACAGGCTAGATCCAGGCAGGCCACTGGCCCAGGAGTCTTTAGTAAGGAGCCTGCACATAAGCTGTGCAATGGAAAATGGGTAACCAGAGCTAACACTGCGATAATATCTCTGAGAATAATCACACACTGAGCTCCTACCATGTTGTTTATAAAGCCAAAGCAGGCAGCAATCCAGACAGAGCCACACGGGAACAGCACAGGAACGAGCACACGAGGCCCCTCACTTGCACAGGCAGGACATAAAACAGAAACATGGAATTTATTCCACTTTATACTGGGCTGGACTAGAGCTTCTCCTCCCTCCGCTCGTTGGATTAGCAGCCACTAACAATGCCTCTCACGGCAACTCTCAGTTTTGTTTCCAAAAAATTTATTCTGTTTGTAATTTCTCTTACCTGCTAATCTCTCCCGGATGTCTTCAGCTGCTCCAGAGCAAGGGTCAGGCTGAGCCACGTGCCGCAAGGCTCGCCGAGTCTTTTTTCACCTTGCTGCCTGGCTGTCATCCCTGCTGCTGTTCATGGAGGCAATGCAATGACAACAGAAGGGTTTGGGATGCTCAGCTCCAGTGCTTCTTTCTGTGGGAAGAAAAAATCAGTGGGAATTTTAAGAGCATGTTGAACGCAAGTTCAGATGGTAAAATCAGTATTGGCTTCTCCAGAGGACTCGTGTGTGGCTACAGCCCTGCCTTAGGCATTTCCAAAGGCCCCAACTGCTTGTCTTTGCAGCTTGAAAGACCTTTCAAAGTCACTTTTGTAATCTCATGCATCCTTCCAGAGTCCATACATGCCTTCCCAGCATAAAAATCCAATGCCTCTTTTAAACCATACAACCAGCAAAGCAGCACTCCAAAGCAACCCTACAAAAACTAACGAGCCCTTGCACTCAGCAACCGCAGGCCACTTTCTGGGAAGAAGGCAGGATACAGACATGAGGGAAGGCACCGCACAGCAGTTGCTGCAAAGACAGAGACTCCAGTTTCCAGCATAGAAAAGTTTCCTATGCACATAAATAAATCCTGTGGCTGTGCCTTTTTGGTCATGCTGGTAACAATTTCCTCAGCTCCTGAGCCCTCTTTTCAGTACACGTGGTACCTTTTCCATGAGAAACTCGTCCCACCTCGTACTTCAGGCTGCCCATCAGCCGCAGACCTGAAGTGACAGAAATGATGAACCCACACGGCCATGTGGTTTCCAATGGCAAAACCCCATGCTCTGAGGCAAAGCATGGCTCTAGACTCCTTACGGCAGTCTAGAGTAAAGGAGCCTCCAAATGCTACTTATAAAAGTAACATGATGAACTGCTTTTCAACACATTTCTCCTATTTTTTTCCCCCTTTTCCTTTTTACACTCCAAAGAGTGAATTACTTTGGCTCTGGTGGAAAAAAGGAGCAAAGTACACCAGGAATTATTTACTTATTGCTGCCCTTTTTTCATCACGTTTTCCTCCCTTTAGGACGTGGCCCTGGCTGGTTTCCCAAGCAAGAACTGAGAAAGCCGACGGTTCATCCATCTCTATTTAAATTACTTTTGTACTGCATTGAATAATTGTGCCTCCATTTTACTCCAGGGCTAAAGGTGACTGACTTAAAGGTGATTATCTTTTGTTAATAGCCTGCATTACTGAGCAAGATCTCGGAATTACCTTTGTAATCCTTCCCCACACTTTAATGTTGCTATTATTATTAATATTGCTCTTTAAAACATACTTTTCTCCTGTCATGTGGAGGCAGCGACTGCTGGGGATGGTGAAAAGGCAGCTTGATATTATCAGGCAGGAAGAATCCAGTGCATCGCACCGGTTTTTTTTCCTTAAAGGTGGTGGGAGTTTGAGTCCAGCCATGAGCAAGAGGTGTCTGATTCAATTGATACAGGATGGCTGCAGCCAGGCTTCCACAGTCAATATGGACACCACAGATTTGGGAGGATATTGAACCATTTTGTAGGATTTAGACAATATATTTTACCTTTTAAATAAACCCATTTCTACCCTACCATCCCACTGCAAGCCTTGGGGCTTGGTGGGCAGAGCTGGCCTTGCACTGGTAGCCTTTCTTTCCCCAGCTCCAGATTGGGATACCATCCCAAATCCAGTGGACACAAGTCCAACTTCAGAGGAAGCATCAGTGACTTCAGATTTTTTCATCCTTCTCAGGATTTAGCAGAGCTCATCAACACTGCTTCAGGAAGGTCTTTAACCAAGCCAGCTCATACAGCACTCCTGAAATACTCCATCAGGAAATCCCAGCACACCATAAATAATCAGTATTAGGCTTATATTTTTCATGGCCCAGATTTTCTGCAGTTTCTGCTCTAACAAATCACGTTTGTCAAGCCTTCCCTGCATTGTCTGCTGAACACTGAGCACCAGCATTGTTTGATGGGTGTTTGCAGAGTGCTCAAAGGACAGGCTCTGGAAGGACTCTGTAGCTTGAATATGCAGTATTTCACAAATACTTGCACACTGTGTGTTGCTTCCAATATCTTCTATTCTTTCTTCTCTTCCTCCTGTTTGCCACCTCCGGTACAGAGGAAACTTGCTGAAGGCTTGTGGAGAAGTGTGTAATTTGGTTCAAGCCAGGCCAGCAATTTCTAACATCATCAGCGCTGCACTCAGGTATGTAATGTGCAAATTTAGCAACGTATTGCAGGCAAAAGGGAAATGTCTTAGTATAAAGATAAGATGTTATGAACTTTTAATGCTAACTATTACTATTAAACAGTTAAGCACCCAGAGACAGAGAGAGGAAATACCCTTCCCGTACTGAACTTTAAGCTGTGAGGTGCATAAACAAATGCTGTATTTCTTTCACATAAAACGCATATTAGAATGCCATTAAGCTCATCATTAAACATCAGGCATTCAAAGGCAAGGAAATAACCATGCCACCTCATCAATTAATCCCATGCTAATTTTCCTGCCACATTTGGTGCCAACTGCTGCCTATGTGACCCCTGAAGTTTAACGCAGCCTCAGAGCCTGTTCTCCACTCACCAGCAGCCAGCTCCCACAAGGTCCCCTCTTTTGCTAAAATCCCTGCTAAATTACCTTGGTATGCAAGGTGAGCAAGAGCTGTTTTGTCAAAGACATCAAAATAGCATGTTCGGTAGAAATTTGAGGCCACTTCTTCACACTCAAATCAGATGTAGTGCATACAACTGGAATAGGATGGGAAAGAGAACCAAGCCAGGAACCGTCACCCACCAAAGCCCATGGAAATTTCCTCGGAGCAAGCCCTTTTCCATGCAGACCACCATATCTCCCTGCCTTCCAGTTGCTCACACTGCAATCCCATTCAGAGGAGGATGGGTCTGATCCAGACCCACCTTCCAGCACAACCAGAAAGTTGCCACTTTTTCCACATAATTTCTGGAGAGCTACGCGTGTCCCCAGCCCACTGCGGGTGTCCAGGGAAGGGAAAGCCATGCTTCAGGCTGGAAGCACCTTCCCGCGCCTGACAAGTTATGCAGTTATTTAACAACTCATCGTCTGTCATTACTTACAGCTTTACACATAACCAGAACTTCCTAACTGGCTGTGCACATCACGGGCCACGGCCGCCAGCAAATAAATGCCCATGGCTGATGGCCTTATTTCTATGCAGAAATTCCACCCTGGGACTGAACACAAAATACTTAAGGTTAATCATTGCACTTGTCAGATGATTAAATCCACTCAGCGTTTGCCCTCTCATCTTGTCATGCCCATTTAGATTAAAATCATCCATGCTTGCCCTGCCCATAGCACCTTATCATTCAGCTGAGGCTAGGCTCAGGTGGATAAAGTGCTGGTATATATGTCAGGCCTGAAAATAACCTTTCAAATAGCTACCACTGCGAAACTTGCAATTTTGTGGCTGCAATCGGTCCAGAGCATTATCCAGAATGGTTGTTCAACTGGCCCAAAACAGCAAGACCGGCAACAGAGTCTGTAACACAAAGCCCCGTTTTTCATATTGGTTTTCAAGTAGAGTTAAACAAGTCAAGGGAAATGGTCTGAGCAGCAAAAGGGAAGAAAAAGATATGAGGAAAAAAATGTAGAAATGTCTGTTGGAGAAAACAGTACTTGGCTTCTGAGAATAAAAACCTTACTAGTCAGACTAGTCCTTCCCCAAAGCAGAAATTTTCCAGTGTGCCCATAAAAATGAAAGCCATAAAAAAGGATTTTCAATTCCAAAACATACACATTTTCAACTGAAAAGCTTTCAAATGTAAATAGTTTTGTTCAGCCATGATGTTCTGGCTTTGAGTTACTGATAAAGCATGGATGCGTTTAGAAAACAGCAGATACATTCCACAGAGATTTGTATTTCATCCAAATACTTTTTTTCTCCTTTTTCCTTTTTTTGCTTTTTAAATCAAAGAGAAGTTTTGGCAGGAAAGTTACAACAGGCTTAGCTGTGGTTAGGACTTTTGGATGTGCCCAGGACTGATTTAACGTCATCTCTGAACGACAAAGGGGGTTGACCCATAAAAACCCCTATAAGTCCCAAGTTTGGTGCCCAAATATATTACTAATGACAGGAAACCTTCCAGAAGTTCACTAATTCAGTTCAGCATCTACATTTTAGTAACTTTTCTACAGCTGCAAGATCTGGAAAACAAGACTGAAAATCCCCAAAGCCGGGCCCTCCAGAAATATTCTGTACATCTTTCTCTGAAGCGCATAGAAAAACCACAAGAATAGCCTTTCCTCAAGGTATTTTGAAACCTCAGCTCCTAGTTGGATTGGAGAAGGGCAGAGGCAAGCAGAAATGAAAATCATCTGGGGAAATGTTCACAAGGCTGCTTAAGACCTTGTGGAAGCCTCTGTCTGGATTTGGATGAAAGATGGAGACAAGGGCAGCTTCAGGGAACGAAGGAGATTAGAGGTAAAGAGTCTGTTTGCATTTCAGAAAAAAAATCTTGAATTTCAAAATAGCTGAGAAAGGTGAAATTAGACCAGACTGTCCCACCAGCAGCTGTGATGTTCTGAACTGGGAAAAGCTCTAATAGAACCTGAATTTAGAGGTGGATGAAGAATGAAGACTAGAGCTGGGTCTCAGTCTCACATCTAGTCTTCAACCCTCAGCACCATGAACGTGTTCTTGTCCAACTGCTTTCAAACTGAACAACTGAATCCACTCTGAACAGGGTGAAAAAGGAGATTTGAGTCTTCTCCCTTTTAAAAAAAAACCTCAAATGACTGCGTGCATACAAATTACATGTAAAGGAGGCCTGACTTACCTAATGAACCCTTTCCCTGGCAGCCAGAAGCTGGTGGCCCAACGTCCACATGGTGCTTCTCGGGGCTGTGGCAGCTCCTCCCTATGCTGCTGATGGGTAGCAACACCACCCCCCAAGCTTCTAGGGCCTCCTGCCTGGCTTCCCAGCTGCCCAATGGCTGAAGATAACATGACCTATGGGCCAAACGCACAGCAAATGTTCTGATTTACAGAGTTGAGCGGTGGCAAAAGTGCCTGTGCAGGTGGGAAGGAAGAAGTCTGAAAGGGAGGTTCCTTCCTCAGCTCCTGCCATCTGGCAAGAGGCTGAGGAAGTCATTTGACACCGGGCAGAGTGGGCTGGGAAGGACCCTGTGTCACTGGGAACAGCCATGGATTTGTACAGCTCACTGTGTTTTTCTCCACAGCTGAACCATGCACTCACAAGAGGAACCTCCCTGACTTCGGCTCAGTCTCTTGCTTACAGGCAGTCAGTGGTGAGAACAGCTCTGGATCTTGCCACATACCTCAAAATACACATCCAAATTGCAGAAAGGACAGAGGACCGGCATGATCACTCCTATCTCCCAACAATGACAGGAGGCAACGTGCTGCCCTCAGAAAGGCTGATAGACCATCAGCTCCCATGGAGTCCCAGTTTGCATTGGGGCAGATCTAACTTTGCTCCTGCACAAGACAGAGTAGAAAAAAATTAAAGCCTTGTTCATAAATCACTGTCAGCCTGTGATGAGGGCTGTCTGAGCTACAACGAGACGAATTGCTGAAGTTATGATTCCCTCTCCATTCCCCTCCTTGCCTGCTCCACAAGTTGGAAGATCTCAAAACCATAATCCAACAAACGTGGCTTTTCTTTTCCTTTAACCTGACGGGATTTCAGATGGATCAGCTACAAAAACACTCCAAACCCATACAAAATCTTTCAGAAAATCAGGAAAGGGCCTTGGACCTCCCCAGGCAAACAAGTGCCTAATTATGCAGGCAAAGATGTCATGCAATGCTATCAGCAACTAACGTTTATGTGGCAGATGCCCCTCACAAATCACTCCTGCTGCTTATTTTTATATTTTTCTCTGTCTAGTCACCATGTGCAGCCTAAAACAGATCAGCACGTAAAAAAATAAAATCACTGCTCTGGAGCAGCACTGAGAAAGACTCTCCTCATCGGGGCAGGAACTCACACTGAAAATGGAGAATACTGAAGAGAGCATCAATAGCAAAATCACCCCACTATGATTATTTGACTTTAAATCACTTAAAATACACCTTAACATTCTACAAATATATCCAGTTGTTCCAATAAGAATGGAAGGGCTAAGAATTCACCTGTGTATAATACCATAGCTCCTTTTGCTGCTCTTCAGAAGACAGGCACTGAACTGCATCTGAGACTGTCTTAAAACAAGAAGCAAGAGACTGGAAAATGGATGCAACTCAAATGCATCTCAGTAAATTAGAGAGAATCTGATCCAGTTCAGTCCGATCCCAGGTGTATACAACAAAGCTTTGGGTAGAAACTAAGGTGGGGATTTAAACTGAAGATTCCCTGGAAGATGTGTATCAGTGCTACTACAGGCATGCTAACCTGAGACCAGCGCTGCCTTGCTAAGCTTTGATCCCAAGTGTAACACAGGCTGGCCTGGCCACAGCCACACACCAAAACACTTCTGGGGCATTTGAGGACTTTTTTTAGCATGTGAACATTTCAGGACAGATGATGTCTCTCACTACCTGCATGTACAGTGTGAAGAACAACGGGTCTCTCCTCCTGCTTGGAAGCATTACACAAGCAATGCCACAGCAGAATTTATTACCAACATCGCTCAAGCTTTCCCATTCTCAGATGTCAGTGCTTTTTCTAAGCTTTCAGCCTTTCCCGAGACAGGAGGTGGCAGCAGGTCAGTGTGGTTCAGTGTTTTCCTTGCTATTGACCTCCTCCTCAAAAACTCACCTCCTCCCACCTCCATGCTTACCGGAGCCCCCGCCAGCCTCACGCTCCGCAACGCGAGCACTTTCTGCCGGCCGTCAGCTCAGCCTTGACTGTTCTCAGTAGGAACCACATAGGCTCCATTAATCATCTTTTCTCCAAGTCTCCAGCTTTCCGCTCAGCCTCCTGCCCAGCACTCGAGCATCCTGTCCCTCCACGCCGGACTGCCTCACACTCACGTCCCAACTTCTTTGCGCCACATGCATCTGACACCATTTATTAAGCAACACCATTTACTAAGCTGTAACATGCTGAGCTGCACCAGATCTCTTTTCCTACTCGGATATAATTCTAGGAACACTCTAGATGAGATCATGTATAGAGGAAATGACGCTTCTTGGCTGTACTGAGGAGCAAATGGCAGCATTGTATAGTGAAGTGCCACAGATGTCTGGTTCAGTTGTATTTTTACCCGTTCCCTCCCTTCCCAAGTCCAAACAATAGGAAGGGGGCTTCCCAGTGACTTTTGCTATGCAATGTCTGCTAGACTGCAGGTAGAAACATCTTCTCATGAAACCAAAGGTTTGAAAAGCCCCGCTACAGACCAGTGTGATTGGCTTGAACACTGCATTAGCATCGTTCAATGCCCTCCTGGCAAACGGAGCTGACAGCAACAACTTCGCTCCATTCGGGAATGAGACTCCAGCTCCTCCAAGGCCCCCGGCTTGTGAATGGTGCTTCACAGCTCCCCTGCATTTTCCACAGCCACGCAAAACTGCATCAGGCAGGCAGACAAAACACCAAACCCACCAGAAAACATGATCCTCTCCAGGGGAAATCTCAACTTTTCAGCCAGAAAGTGCAACCCGTGTCCCAGAGTGCTCTGAACTTAATGAGGCGTGTTATTTTTAGCTTTTATAGATGAAAATGTCATTAAAAGCAAACATAGTTCGGGGGTGGGGGGGCCAAAAAGATAAATTCTTTGCAGTTTGGACTCTTTTGAAGGCCACCTCTACTTTCAAGAGAAGATGATGGGTTATAATAAACACAATGGGCATCTTTTTCCTTTCCACATAGGCCACTGCAGTGTTGCTTCCAAGTAGATAACAACATAATTTCCTTCCATTTAAAAATCCATTTGTTACTACCACGTAACTGAGAACCTGGCCTTCTCCCACCAGAATGGCCATCTGAAGTCCAGCTGAAGAGGCAGCACATGGAAACCTAACACAAGGCAGATGGCTCCGTCCCCAGTCAGGCACAATAATAATCCGTCAAAATCCATCCTCGTAAACAGAACTACACGGAAAGCTCCGTATGGGCAAGGAAGTTAGTTCATTTTGAGGTTAGTTTTATTTGTCCTAAGGGCTGCTGGCACAGAGGAGAAGGAGGAGGGTAACTTGAAATCAATCTTGCTAGAAAGCCTTCATCCCAGTGAAAACATCCACGGGCAAAGTAGTTTGCAGAAAACGATCATCTGGTGCCTGATTTTGAATTATAGGAGCACAAAGTGAGGCTCTGACTCCATCTCTGGGCATTCAGGCACTCTGCACCAGAAGCACTTGCAATTCAAAGATGCAGTTTTTCAGTGCTAGTAGAAATCAGGATTCTTTTAATACAGGACCTAAAGCTGGATTTAGGAAACATTTGGGGAGCCACGTTGTGAACATTTTTGCTCAAATCCTCTGTCCATCTGATAATCTTCCACCACTCTTCAAGAAGTATCTGCCAAAGTAGCAATTTAATGACTTTATCCACGTGGATCTTGCCACCTCCTTGTTCTCCCCAGCCCCTCACACTGGTAAGCGTGGCTCCTCAAAACTCACAATGTGAGGAATGCAGAACTTTCTCCAGGAAAAACATATCCATCTCCCAGGTCAGGGAAATCTGACTCAGTTGTAACATTAACAAAGCCTCTCTTGGACAGATGTGAAGAAGGGGGACATAATCAACATTCTTCCTTAGGTCTAATCTGCTGCTGCACTGCTGCTGATCCCATCCAAGCAACATCATTACCGCGTCTCCAAAGATGTGTAGCTGGAGGAGGGTGGGAGGCTCTAACTCAGCTTTACGAAGCTGTCACTACAGAGGCAACCGCCCATGTCGAAACTCTATGCTTCCAAAAGCTTCCAGATATCGCTTCCTCTCAGCCCCCACATCATGGGGGTCACAGGGGTATCATTCAGGGTTTGATTTACCCAAGGATTAAAAACATCACTGGGCAAACATTTAAAACCAAGCACGCATTGTCATCACAGATGTTTACAGGGAGGACTCCAGGATCTGTTTTCTGTTTGCACCCTTTTCTGAAGAGCAATCGGTAACCCCTTCTGTGCTATCACCTTGGCAGCTGCAGGACACAGCAAGAGCCAGAGCGTAGGTGGAAAAAGAGCAAAGGACTTGGATAAGAGAGCGTCCAGGGTCTGGCAGCATCCTCTACCTGCATGTAAGGACCACCCTGCAGAAAGGAGGTGCCTTTGGGACACTTGGCCACCAGTCGGCCAGTAACTAGAACAAGATTCTCAGTTCCTGGACTGTCCAGGATCCAAACAGGATAAGACAAATGGGAGGGCTAGAGGGAGCAGCAACTCGAAAATTGTGTATTGAATACAGCACCTGTACCTACGTGAGCTTAGGGAGCACCAAAGGCTTCAGGACGTTTCTGGCTTTCTTCTGAAAAAGGCATGCAATGAAGTCTTGCTCAATGGTAGCTCAGGAAAATACAATTTCTGACATGGGTGGGCTCCAAACCAGAGCTTTTACACTATTGACTTTAATCTCTGCCTCTCTGGAGTAAGTTTGATGGATTTATTCTAAGCACCAGGTTAGATTCCCAAATGGTGCCAACCAGCTTTTTGTTGAAGCCAGTGGAGCTCTGCCAATCTACACTAACTCTGTATTTACAAGGATTTTTGATAGGTAGAATTCAGAGATTTTGAGAGGTCCAGATTATAACAAGTAGCACTAAATCAGGAAGGTGAAAAAGGGGGCGATGGGCAGATTTCAAGAGACCATTCATGAACCTTCGCTTTAGAAGAACATGGGCCACAGCCAGAACAAAAAACACACATATGGCCCCACTGCCTAATTACAGGAAACCAGAGAGTGAAGTGGTATCTACTTTATCACTGTCATAAGGAGAAGAAAATCCAGCAAATGCTTCAAGAGACAAACCCTCCCAACGTTAAGAGGGAAACTGCCCTCACCTTCTACCCACTTTGGACCAGGCTTAAAAAAAGAAAAAAAAAAAGGTCTTTTTTTTTTTTTTAAAGTTCTGAGTAAGGCGCAAACTGGTTCTCAGTTCCAGCAGCTTTGTGTCTGTAGGTTAGGTGGGCAGCTGTGAAAATCCCTTCCCTCCCCAGTACGTTACCAGGCAGCCAGTTCAGCCAGCAAAGAACCCCAGAGCACCCAGCCATGCCCCTGTGGTAAATAAAGTCCTTTACAAAACACCTCCTCCACCACAGCAAAGCGAGAGCCAGCTCCACTCCTGGGCAGCCTTTTTTGTCCATACATATATGACATAAGAAATTTCAGCCCATAACTACCTTGCTAAATAGCATGTAATAGGTAGAAATAGTTCAACACACTTTTCAGTCAGCTTTCAGCGCAGATTAACTCGCAAATTCTGTCACTGAGCATCCCAGCACGTACCAAGCTTTACTCCAGGCAGAAGTGAGATCAGCGCTTGCTTTATGTGTTTTTCCAGAAGGGGGTGGGCGGGGGGAGGAAGACATTTGAAGGGTGGCATTCTTTTTAAAAAGGGGTCAACAATAGGTCAACAATACAAGAAAATAGGTCATGTCATCTTAATTGGGAAATCATGAATTTGGGGCTGTCCCCATCCTGGTAACACAGCAAGGATCTTTGTTCCAAGCATTAGGCAAAAGCCAGCACCGTTAGCCAAAATAACTTTTCAAGCAAACTCTCATTGAATAAATCTTTTACACTGAAGGGAACATTTTTCAGTACTCTGTTTTTTAACACCATTAACTTTAACTGTCAAGCCTGACAAGTATGGAAAACTGTTTTCTTACAAAAGTTAACATAAAAAACATTTTCCACTAAAAGGAGTTTTGCTCACTACACATTAACTCTCCATTTTTCCATTTAACTCTAATTGCTATTTTTCTTCATCCCAAATCTTTTTTTCTCTCCAAGATCTGGACTTTAAAGAGTTTGAGCAGACAGATGTTAATGCTTGTTTATAGAAGTTCTGTAACATGGGTGTATTGTAATGAACTAGTTATATTTAAGAGAAGGATCTGGGAATAACCATGACCTGTTAATTACATCCATTCACGTGCTCCCGTTCTTTTTCCCTACTGTTTCCAAGTGTCTAGGTGAATTCTTGAAAATATTTAGGAGTCTAAAAACATGCTGGGACTTTTCAGAGACAAATCACAACATGAACTAACAGCCACAGTGGGTGGAAAGAGAAAAGGAGTGCCAGTCCTTTAGTACATCAGCTTACCAGAGGGGACATGCTGGCTCAGCAACCTGAGGGTCCATGTCTCAGGAGGGGTTCCTCCCTCCTGATTTTACCGTCTGAACATTGCCTCTAGTCTCAGGGGTCTCCTTAGCGAAAAGCATCTGTACCTCCCAGTGACAATGTGGGTTGACAGGGGACAAATCTGCACTGCACAGACTGACGTTAGCTGCCTGGGAGGGTGTGCCGTGAGAGCCCCTGCTGCTCCCAGCACGCTGCAACAGGATAGATTACGAAAGGATAAAGCCTGACATGATTTAAGACATGTAACTTGATTTTAAAATGTCCACACCAGTAGGATTTGTGTTGATTTACCTCTGTACGTTTCTAAACTGAGTTAAGTAACTACACAAATGGTCCGGAGATGTCTCCTAGCAGGGGCTCCCAGGAGATGCAGTGATGTGCGGAGCCTGTTGAGCCACTTGTCTGCCTGGGTGTGCTTCTTGTCTCTGAGCAAGAGAAGGAATCAATATGAAGCTAAGTGAATCTCGTGGTTTAACCCCAGCTGGCAACTGAGCCCCCCTCCAGCCACTCGCTTACTCCCCCCGGTGGGATGGGGGAGAGAATCATAAGGGTAGAAGTGAGAAAACTCGTGGGTTGAGATAAAGACAGTTTATTAAGGAAAGCAAAAGCCATGCACGCATGCAGAGCAGTACAAGGAATTCACTCCCTCCTTCCCACCAGCCACCCCCAGGACAGCCGGGCTCCATCACATGTAATGGTGGCTTGGGAAAACAAAATGCTGTAACTCCCAACGTCCCCCCCTTCCTCCTTCTTCCCCCAGCTCTATGTGCTCAGCATGCCGTCATACGGTGTGGGATACCCCTGGGGTCAGTCAGGGTCAGCTGTCATGGCTGTGTCCCCTCCCAGCTCCTTGTGCCCCCCCCAGCCACTCACTGGTGGGGCGGGGGGAGCAGCAGAAAAAGCCCTGGCTGTTCCCAGCACAGATCCAAAATACAGCCCTATACCAGCTACCATGGAGAAAATTAACCTCATCCCAGCCAAAACCAGCATAGTCAATTAATCTGTATCTGGAACACTTTAATAAATAACAAGGTTTTCAGAAAATTCAGTTCCCAATTCACTGGTTCTTCTGGAAATCCTCATCTAAGCCAGTAAGAAACAAATAAAACTCCTAATTCACTTCTAGACCAGCCTATTTTTGTTAAACCTCCTCTTATGTTACACTGCAACACACAGGCAGCTGAGCTGGTAGTGTGCGTAGTGTCAGGGGTTGCTGGATTAATCAATGACAAATCCAGACGAGACCACTGTGATTTTCACTTCTGACCCCTTGGATAACCCAAGCCACTTCCCAGAACTGGTCCCTTCTCAAACTAGAGCAGATATCCTAGGAAAAGACAAACATGTAAACATTTCCAATGAAACAGAAAGCTTCATGTTTCTTGGTGAGCTGTTGTAAGTGGTTAATGGCTCTCACTGCTGAAAATGTGTTCTATGTATAGTCTGGGTTTACCTACCTTCAGTATCTCTCTACTGGTTTTTACTGCATGTTTGTTTGCTGGATTGAAGTCAGCCTTTTTACTGTGTTTATGTTTCTCTCCACCAGGGCGTTCAGGTCTCCCCATCACTCTCCTCTTTGTCAGGCAATGCAATCTGCCTCCTTCAGCCTCCAATGGGTAGATGCACCCTCCAATCATTTAACAACTCTTAAAACCTGTTTCTCAGTTCTCCCCAATTTATCAACATCTTCCTCAAACTAACAAAGTCGCAACTGGAAACTGCAGGACCAGCACCTTCCTCCTCGTCTCAAGTAGTCCTCTTTTTATACCCAAAGTCTTTGCCACTTGGCTGATGGTCCCCACAGCTCCATGCATCTTTTTCAGTCATAAGTTCCCAGGATACAGCCCAGCTCTACATGGGTCCTATTGAAACCCATTGCTTGTTTTCCTCCAGGTTATTAATGGGATCTAAATCATTCTGCACGGATGATCTGTCTTTTATTTCAGCTCTCTCTTTTCAGATTTTGACCTCATCTCAAAGATAGATCTGTGATAACTCCAGGACTCCATTAGAAGCACATCTACTCACTGATGAATTCCCATTCAAAACTGGAGGCTATAGCAGTTTCTTACCCATTTCAGAGGTGCCTAACTGGTTTTCTATCATACCAGTCTTGTATAAGTTACTCATAGCCAAGGCAATACTTTCACAGGACCACAGGGCGATTCGGGTTGGAAGGGGCCTCAGGAGGTCCAACCTGCTCCTCAAAGCAGGGTCAGCCATGAGATCGGACCAGGATCTTCAGGCCTTTCCAGAAGTCTATCACATCAGTACTATTACAGTTATCAACACAACTTGTAATCTTCCTGAAAAAAAAAAATCTAATTAGACAAGAACCATATTCTATAAGCCTGTGTTGACTGACACTACTTACATTAATCCCTTTAATTCTTTACTAATTACATGCCCTATCAGCAATTCCATTATTTTGCCTAGGATTAATGTCAGGCAGAAAAATCCGTAGTTATGTGAGCCGCCTTGTTTATCCCTTAAAAAATAATGGCACAAAACGAAACTTCTTCCACATAGCCTTAACTTACTGGTATTTATTATCTCTAATTAAGAGCTGCTATACAAAATTCTTTCAATATAAAAGGTGTTTTATTGTTAAAGGACACGATGACACAATGTCTCTTTTCCCCATAAGAAATATTTATTGAACTCTTCAAAATTCTGTCCATTATTACTAACAACACTATCATTTTCATGTAGCACTGATCTATTGTAAACATAATTATATCACTCAAGAAAGAGAGCTGCATTTCTATGGGGATTTCATTTTGAAAGCCATATGTTGGAGCCTTGTGCTGCAAATACTAAAAATGTGTTTGGAATTCCTAAAATTATACTTGAAAATATCCAGACGCAATAACAATCGCATCTAACATAGAAGAAATTCTATATTAGGCCTCATTTTTACAGATCAAGGGGAACTGATGACAGAATGTAAAAATATAGTAGCAGCTTAGGTACAAGAGACTGATTTGATTACATTTGTTATGTGCAAATAGAATAAAGTCCAAACGAGTAATGTATCTACTTGATGATTTACAATGCCAGCTTAACAAAGCTGAAAATAATTACAAAGCAAAACAATTGGGAGAAAGAATTTGAGCAGGAATCTGTGAATGATAATTGGGAACTGTTCAAGACCATTTTACTGCCTACACAGAGGAACCACAATCCCACGGAAAAGAAAGAAGGCTGTGCTGGCTAAAAGCTGCTCTGGCTTGGAGGGCAAGTGAAAGCCAAAGCATAAAGTAATAAATAAATGGGAAATTTTTCCCATGGAAGACAAGAAACATTAATGGCAATGAATATGTCAGCAGCAAGGAATTCCACAAAATTGATAAGGGATGTCAGGCACAGACTGAAAGAAAATAAAGATACTGGGGACAAAAGAGGAAATGAAGGTTTTATCGTCTGCATGCAGAAGGTTGAAGAGTCAGATGGGTGAGCAGCAAACACACTGCAACAGGCAACACAAGCGCAACCTTCTGCTGGCACGCTCAGCTCTGCTGCTTCTGGGTCAGGTAGCAATCCTCTCCCATGCTGGAGTCACCCGTCTCTGTGACACCGACATTATCTAAAACCACAAAAGGAGTGGCAAGTTGCCCCAAATGGGGTTGAAGACCATGCATTTCCTCTGCTGGCCGCTCTCCTGGGCTGTAGCGGCACGAAGAAGGCAAGAGGCTGGCAGGAACAGGAGCACAAGCAGAGGCAGAACCACAGGAGGAATGAGCCATCACCAGATGCTCTTCCAGACAGGCCACTTGTGGTGGCTATGGCACGCACCGGGTGCCTCTGCCTTGTTAGCAGCAGGACACCGGGGTAGGGTTTTGCCCAACCAAAGACTGCTAGGCATCTTCTAGAGTTAAAAAATACTGTTGCCATCTTCAGCTCTTTCCAGCTAACCCTTGACCTACGTCTGCACAAGTTCTGGATAATAACACACAAGTCATTGCATCAGCATTGTGCTGTGCTACGTTTGTCCATCCCACCCATCTCCAATAAAACAAAGGACCAAGAACAAGTGCCATGGAGCTAGTCCAAGGCTTCAGAACAACAGCATAAAGAGCCGGCAGAGCCATTCCCAAAACAGTCATCCCAGGCAGCAAACACTTACAGCAGGCAGCATGCAAATGCTCCGAAGCCTCCCTGACCACCACATCTGCCAGGTTGCACTATCCAAACACCAAAATACATGATGACGATGAGATCTCAATATTGAATATGTCGAGTGGCAGGGAAGGAGCAAAGACGTCTTTGAGAATAAAGGCAGTTACGACTGCCAGGAGTCAGCAGACAGTCCTGGAGAGACGACAGACACAAAACCCTGAAGTGCATGTCTGCATTCCGTAAGTGTCTCCCAGCATCACATGTGGAGTCTGAGCCAGCTCCCAGCTAGTGAGGTCAGGAGAAAACTTTCTGGGGCAGGTTGTCCGACTATTGCTGCTCTGGAGTCTCTTCTGCCTTGCTCACAGCACAGAAGACACTGGCTTAATCAAACCCTTGTACAACACCAGTACCATCAAAAAAAAAGGTGAGGACCCATGGTCCTAGAGAAGCAAACCCAAATGCTATGTTAATCTTCTGTCAGATGCTTCCTAATAGCGAAGGGTACTTCTGAACACTGCAATAAGCAGATGATACACACAAAACCGTCATTAGGATGCTCAGGTTTGTATGACTGAGCCTAGAGAGGTCATGCATAGACTTCCCTGTATGTTCTCCCTCCAACCCAGAATACACAGGATGATCTGCTTTAACATGGTGAGACAGGAGAGGCACAAACAGCTCTTTCACAAAAGCATGCCAGGGGTGAGGAGATGCTCCTGCGGCAATGACTTCTTTGCAAAGCAAGGTTTTCAAGGGAAGGGCCTTAAGGGTTAAATTCCCTCCCTGTCTCCTCCTCTTCTCCACCCACCTCCCTCCTCCCCATTCCAGCAAAGGATCCTTGTGAAAGAATCTGTATTCGATATGCACCAAGAGAGACTCTGGTCTGGGCTTTTTAATAAAGAGCAATTCCTTTGCATTCTCAGGTGTCCCTTAAAATCAAGCTCTGATATTTCTGCTGCATTATTACCATGGTCTGTAGATGTCTTCAGACTCAGAAAAGCCATTTGCTCTGCAGGTATGCTTTGCCCCTGCAGTGCCGAACAGTTTCTCTCTGTTAGGAAAAGCCCCTCTTGAGAAATTGGTACTTGGAGCCAATTAATGGACCTCTTCCACCTTCTGTCTTGCCAGTTTTTCTTGGCAACAACATCCAATCCCTGTGGCTGAGACACCGGTCGTTACAATGTGCCATTAAAAAGTGAAACTGGGGAAACAGCGTGTGTAACCTCAGCAAAAAGGAGGTGCATGAAACACTGCTGGCCTTACTTTTTTCTAACCTGTGCACCATTCTTAATGATGCTCTTCATGCTTCAGCTTCTGTGGCGCCACTAATTAACTCCGGAGAGCATAAGAGCTGCATGGCACAGAGATAAATTTAACTCTAAAGATGAGCAAAATCCCCATAACTACAAGCAGGGGAGAAAGGTGTTCCTGGAGCCATGAGGAAATGGGGAGAGAATACCTGGCTCCCAAAGGTGCAACTGCTCAGCAACACCTCCGACCACGGGGCCAGCTCTGGATAACCACATAAAATTGGGACTTTAACAATGAC
This sequence comes from Egretta garzetta, assembly GCF_000687185.1. Classification (NCBI taxonomy): domain Eukaryota; kingdom Metazoa; phylum Chordata; class Aves; order Pelecaniformes; family Ardeidae; genus Egretta; species Egretta garzetta. Next base: position 1,337,548 of record NW_009259586.1, read on the forward strand.
CCAGGATCTGGGCTGAGAAAGAACCATTCTGTACGGTCCAAAGTAAAAGTTCAAGCTCTTCAGCGTCTCAGCCAAAATCTCCATAGACCTTCTTGGGCTGAGGAGAAAAGACTGCATTAAACTCTCCAAATTACTGCCTTAGACAATCCCTTCTATTTCTCTGAGCAGACGGAACGGAGGGGGAAAATTTAGGTCCAGATTAAGTTTAAATGCAGGGCTTGGAATCAAGGGATCATGTTTGGGTTCAGATTCACAGATTCTTATCTCTTCAGATACAATAGGCTGACCTCCTGCAACATCCAGGTCACACAATTGCAATTAAAAAAACAAACAAACAAAAAAATCTGTATCGAGTCCCTTAACTTCTGTTTGAGCTACGGAGTGTTTCTGCGGAAGACACGCATTCTTGATTTGAAGAGATCAAACCATGGAGAATCCATCACATAGCCCAGTAAACTGTTCCAGAGGTTAATTTCTCTCACTGTTAAAAATTTGTACCTTATTTCCAATTTGAATTTTTCTGGCTTCAGTTTCCAGCCATTGGACCTTGTCATGCCTTTGAGTGCTCAATTAAAGAACACTAAAGCATCAGATACCGTTTCCATCTGTCAATGCTTACACACAGAAATCTCAGTAGCTGGTTCTCGTGAGGTTTTTGGCAGGTTCTGAACTAACAATAGTAAATTTCTGTCTGCCTTCAAATCTGACTTGGAAGCCAAGTCAAAAGGGTGAATGTAATTAATTTTTAATAATTAGTGATTCTTGAGAGAGCTGGGTAATAGGTATGATTGGAAAAACTCTAATGAATCTTGTTTCTATCAGAATTCACCCTTTTCTCCAGTGAAATCTTTCATTGGAAAAGTTCAGCTTCAAAGGACGGCAGCGAAGGCTTCGTCGCACCCTGCAAGCTGAGCAGGCTCTGCCCCTAAGCGCGTCCCGGAGCCCGGACCACCAGGGCACTCACACTCAGCATCTCGCAGCAAGCTGGCCGCGCAATGTGGCTGCGACGGTACAGGGCCATGGCAAAACGAAACCGCAGTTCCACTGGGAGCTGGATCACAACTGAAACAACCACCCCTACTGTGACAGCAGTGGAAACAAACCTGAACACATCCCAAACAGCTCTGGAAGTCAACTCGAGGACACCCCATCAGGGTGTTGGAGGGTTTCCCTCCTCCCACCTCCCTCCTTTCTTTCCCATGAAGCAAATGAAGTTTTTGACAAGCAACTGGCAAAAATAATCCACATGTTCAAACAAGTATCAAGGGCCATCACACCCCAGTGCTGTGGGACAGGCACCCTCCCTGGTAAGCCTCCCATACCAAATCAGTATCTGCCCAAATGAAGGTATGGTGATGCTTCCACTAACAGGACTTTTTCTCTCTCTAAAGAGCCACAAACAGCTTTTAGACAACAAAAACAGGTGTTGAAGGAGACCTAGACAAGACTCACAAATTCAGTCTGCCTGAATCTGAATGGATGGAGTAGTCAGTGACTGTGTCCGAGTGAACTTTAGATGGATGTGTGGGAAAATGAGGACTTGCAATGGAACCAGACTTGCAATCTCATTTCTGGAGCTACTGCCACATCTCCTGCATGCAAGATGTTACTTCATTGCTACTCTGATACACTGTTCACGAGCCAGCTATTAGGATGAACTATGCTTTCTGCAGAATGGCACTTGCCTGCTTGAGGCAATGGTGCCATATTCTGCCATTGAATTAATTTGCCATATGACAGGCAGACAGAGTACTCGAATATGCCTGGAGCCCAGTGATTTTGGCTCGCTTTCACAAGGGATATTTCCTCTATGCATGCAGTCTCCATTATGATCAAGGAAAAAAGTAACAAAGTTTATCTCCTGGACAAATATTTATTTGCTGGCCTATCAGCAAAGGGTCACTTTGGGTTTTTATTGCTTCAGCTTGGTCTATTACTTCCCCCATTGCTTTTCTTATTTAGCCCAAAAGCACAAGATACTACCACAAAGATCCGATCTCACAGGTGAGACTATGTGCACGACCTTACAGCCAAGAGCCATACGGACTTGGATACATATTGCAGCAAATCCTCAAGGTCTGCCCAATTCAGCTACAGACACTTTTCATCACGGTAAGTGTTCAGAAAATGAAAACAGGTTACAAAGGTCTATTCTCTCCTACAAAGCACTAAATGCTTACCTGAGGGAGGCTGATTCCTACATCTGACATCTGCTTCTGTAAAGCCAGATCCAAGATGTCGCAGGGGAGAGGCTTGAGCAGGAACTGAGAAGCATTTTGGTGGATGTTATCATTCATTAAGAGTCCTGTAAATGGAAAAGACCTCACAGGTCCCCCCTGGCCTTTCCTCTGGCCACCGCAGGATTGTTCCAACCTTCAGCTGTCCACAATAGCTTAAAATGCAACCCACCTTACAAAAGGCAGTTCTGTGAACCAAGGGAACTCCGCACTCCCCATCCCTGGCTGACCTCTGGGACAACCCAGACTACCTTGGCCCACTGCAGGCTGATCCCTCTCCCAAAGTCAGATTTTTCCAAGCCCATGGGCAAGAAATCAGGCAGCAGGAGGTTGGGCTAATTTCTCACATTCTTCAGGTCATCCTTCCCAAAGATTCCTGTTACTGAGCCTATTTTTGCCCCTGGTAACCTTGGCCAACTTAATCTTCCTATTACCAGGAGGAAATAGTGATAGTTTTTATTGTTATCTACCTGTCTCAGATTTATTGTACCCAGATGGATGACTCTAGGCTGTGTTTTCTATTAAGAAGTATCTTTATTTTATCACATCAGTAAGAGAGGTATGCGGGTCCTGAAGGCTGTTCAGCCCAAACATCAGGCACATAATATTTTCCTTTGCTAAAGAAAACTGCAGGCATCACTAAAGACCCTAAATTAGCAAAACTCCTTAGTATAAACGTAGCTTAAAAATACATGCTTAATTCCCATTTAGATCATGGGAAATTACAGCTCAATTCTAGCACTCACCTACAGTTTTTTGTATATACATTTATAAATATATAATTACAGGTTAGCTGAATAAGTCCACCCCAAAGCACATGCTTGAATATATTGCTGAACCAAAGCTTAAACATCTTCCATACCAACCCTGCAGCAAAACACAACAGCGGAAATACTATGAGCAGTGACCACGCCTTAATAAAATGTAGTTTTAATGTTAGGAAACTTCCCGCTTTATCTAACCTAATCAAAACACCAGTGGCTGTTAAATGACAAGACCAGCACTTGATCTCGCCTTTATACAGCAAATGCGGGAGCACAAGCTCATAAACAAGTGAGGAAACACATTTAACCAGCAACCCACAACTTACTTTCAACAAGTTTACCGATGTCAGCACATGCGATAAAATTAGCCTGTTGGAGTCTGCGATTTTGGCATGATTATCTGCTAATTACATGCTGTAAGCTGAGAGGGGTGGGCTTAGCAGCTCGCCAGGGGCTGCTGGCTGCTTGTCTTCCCACAAAACTTGCTCACAAGGCATCTAAAAATAACTTTATAAGCAAGTCTTCTTCTGTAAGGAAGAAGCAGGGCAAAACAAAAGAGCACAGACAACTTAACCTCTTTGTGCCCAAACACCCACATTTGCAGCCAGGTATCCAACGCCCACATCAGCAGAATCGAATCCTTTGTCTCCTTTTCATCAAGGAGCCAAGGCCTAAACCCCATTTCTGTTTCTCATTTCCTCCAAATTCAGCTTTCTACATCTTCACCTCTGCCCTATCCCTTTAGTATCCAGCACATGACCATTCCCTCTGTTCCACAAGTTGGATGCTTTCAATCCCACATGGAAATTTTGGGCTCTGCTACAACCTACCTGTTAACTGAGAATAATTGGGTTTCATGCACAGGGATGTCAGCCTGTCCTGTCTCTTCAAGCCCTGTGACTGACAGCAGGGCAGGTTAAGTGCCTGTGCAGATAACACGAGTGGAGATTTACCCAGCAGCTTTCCTGTGTCCAATCTCCTCTGCCCTGCTCCCACTTCCCCAGCAGCAGCAGCTGATTTCCACCCAACTCTGTTTGTACGCAGAGGACATATTCATCCCAGCTCTTTTCAAAGGATGTGAGTTGCCCATGTCCTGGAGTATACGTGGGAAAATACAAGGCTGTTCATTGTCACAGGCGTATGACAAGTGCATGATCATTCTCAGTAGTTATCTTGATGGAGCAAATCTATCAAAAGAGCAAAATAAGTTAAGTGAATGAGACACAAGCAAAATTTTATCCATTAAGCAATTCTATTAGGTTACAGACCAAAGGAGGTTATCGATTCAAGGCGCACAGCGCGAGAGACTAAATACTTAGGAGCATCAAAGACCCACTGCAGTCAATTACTGCTCACAGTCAGCAACTGGAGCTTCACGTTAGGAAAGGATGTGTTGTTCCAACATCAGTGATTTGGTGAAAAACTATGCTGCTCGTGCTAAATATGATCAAGCGTATATAAGGACTACGGACAAGTGATCGTACGGGGAATATTTAAGCTTCTCAACAAATGAATGATGCTGCTAATGATAAGCAAAGCAGGAAGAAACGCAGAAACTCAAATACAGACTGCACGCAAGACTGCTCTTACATGAAGGCTGAACTCAGAGTTTTTAATACAAAATTCAAAAGGCACCAAGTTTATCCACTTCTGGGATAATCGGTCATGTTTTTCATTACAAGTTCATCTCCATATTCAACCTGATTAACTGTTACGTTAGACTAAAGGCAACCAACAGCAATAGCAACTGTTATGGTTGAAGTCTCCCTGAGACAGCAGATGGGCAGGTGGGTGACACCTACAAAAAATACAGAGGTAAAAACATAATTAAAAAATGGCAACTTCCAAAAAATAACGGCAAACACCTATGAGCAACAGCAGAGAAGCAGTGTTAGAGGCAAACACTATAGCAAAGCCTCATTAATGATCTTAAACTTTCCAAATGGTTTCATATTGCTGTGCAGACAAGATGCATTTTTTTAAAGGCTTATTTTTCAGAGGTCGCTGAAAAGGAGTTGAAGATGTTCACACATTTCGTACACCTCTTCATCTTTCATCCAGAATGAAGACATGAGCCAGGCCTATTTTGTATGAAACTGAAAAATAGCCACGCTTGCGAGTCTCCTGCCACTTGCTCGTCGTTATGCTTCCACCTGTAGACAAGGCTAAACTTGTTTCCCCAAACAAAACGCGGTATCTGCTGAGGGAAATGCAGAGCATTGCTGGCAGAAGGGAGGTATTTTGCATGACTAGTTCCCTTTTTCCGCATTAATCCCCCCTCCCTGTATAGCTCCTATGTGGATAGAAATAAATTATTTTCAAAGCTAGTTTTTCATCCAATAGCATCGCTGCTGTTTTCCGCTAGAAGCAAATGCACATAAACACAAGCTCCACGAGTTCAATCTGATTTAACAAATCCCTCTGTTCTCTGATCCTGTTGTTCCTTGGCGGGGCTGGCTAACATCAGCTTTCACCAGCCAGAAGAAGCTGCCCCCTCCCCATGGTGTGGGATCCACTGGGAGCTTTGGTTTCAAAGCATGTGTTTTGTATTCTTTTTCATTCTCAAATGCTAAAAATGAATTGGGGAACTAGGACAGCTGCTGGAGGCTGTTGCGAGGTGGTAATTTAGAAGGGTTTATGAAGCCAGGCACCCTGCCTTTTACAGAAAACACTGTATTCCCCAAAGACGTTTTAAAATAATAGGATATAGTTCTAGTATTTGCTCATGTAAATTGTTTTTCTTCACCCTTTTTTTTTATTCGGTTGGCTGATGCAAAGGATTAAAAGTATCAGCATGTGGAAATCATGCAAACAAACCCTCAATAACCCATTTTTACCCAACCTGCATATAATCAGGCCCTTCAGTCTGAGGGCTCAGAGACTGACACCGATGGGCGCTCTGTGACCTGAACCGATTGCAACATAAAATGTCACAAAAAAGGAGACAGCTTCTACATTTGATTGATATTGGGATTGATATCTGGATTATCAGTAGAGACAGCTTCTACATTTTATTCCCCGATTGATATTGGGATTGATATCTGGATTATCAGTATTGGGTTCTGTCCTAGCCTGCTGGTTTGGGGCAGGGGTTGTGGTGTGGCATGTGTACAGTCCGGTGTGGACACGTGTGTGCAACCATGCAAAGTCTGTGTCCTCCTGAACACCTTCACGCACAGATCCAGGCTGCGGATACGCACACGCAGCTCTGCGTGCGTTTTTGCACGGGTGGGCAGGGACACAACTCATGCTATCACTTACACACATCTTGCATGGCTGCACGTAACACGTATCTGCCACAGGAGGCTGAACGGGAGTTGATTTTCTGTGCAAACATCTTACTGGAAAAGGAAAACCCCTGGTGTATTGGGTTGAGCTGCACATTCAACTTCACCTCCTACAGCCTTGCAGAGCTGCCTGCTTCCACCCTGATGCCTGTGGGATCCCAGCGGACTTGCAAGCAGACACAATTTCTATTCCATACCCAAGAGGCGGGAGCAGGCAGGCTGGCCCCAGCATCACCACCTCCCTGCTGGGTGTTTTACTGTTAGAGCAGCAGCACTGCAGGTTTTGCAGCGGCCATCATCTAGCAACTGTCTTTAAAATAAAAACAATTTTTTTTTTTTTTTTTTAAAAAAAGAGGCTTAAAAACCAGGGGTGTAAATGCTCTGGTTTCTCCTAGGGCACAAAAAATGCAAGGTCATGGGGTTTTTGTCACAATCCATTTTTCTGCCCAGAGGAGAGGTGTGAGATTGCTGAATCACAGACATAGCAGATTAGAAAAAACATTTTGTTGAGACCAAAATGTTTAATCTGAACGCTTGATGTGAACCAGCCTGGGTTTAACTGAAGGTGTGCCACAATCTAAGCAGGATTCCCATGTTCTTCCTGAAGCTCTATGTTTGGAGCAAAGCTATCCAGCAGTATACCATGGGCTGAACATCCTTTACCATCCAGCAGTATACCATGCCCTTAGCTCCAAGACCCACCAAAGCAATAGACCAAGGACTTGTCCAAGCCCATGACACCACCAGTCATTCTGGGGCTTTGAAGGCTGCCCACTGAAGCAGGCAGCCCTGCAGCTGTGCCTCCTTAAGCACAGCTCAAGACCTTAGACAGCCACAGAGTCACTGAAATGGAATTTGCCACAGACACTGCGACTGCTACTGTCAAGGTCACTCTTCTCAAGAAACTCCAAGATTCAAGATTAATTTTGAGTCCTAAATGCTTTGTCTGTACATCCAGAATAGATCAAATCTGGACTGAAACCAAATGTTTAAGAAAATCCATTTCATTAACCTCCTAGCATGGCTGTTGGTCCCAACTGGTTTGATACTACCCCTTTCCATGAAAGCACATGCTTTCCTGCCACAACCTGACTGTGTACAATGTGCACAACACACCCCATCACCACCAAAGCATTCCTCATCTGCATGGCATTTCAGAAGTCTGCAACATGCCAAATCAATTGTCCATCTGTTGGCAATTTCACAACATGTAGAACATGAACTGCACTTGATTTTCTTCTCTACGCCACTCACCTATCAATATTCAAAGTCCCTCTTCCCTCAAAACAAGTGTTTCATTTTATTAATAAAGACCAAGTCAACCTATTGATGGTTTGGTACCAATTCCACAGAACAATTCAATACGCGTACAAATTTATGCTTCCATTAATCAATACTTACTCATGGACAAAATGAAGGAGCAGCCTTCTGGGCACATATGTTTAGCGTCAATTCATGACTACAAGCTAAATATACCTCCCATGTCTCCAAAAACCTCAAACAAAGAGCTCCTGTTCACTTGAGATGCATGGCCAGGGTCAGGTAAAGGTTATGAGTTATCCCTATCTCAAGGTTACTTACACAGTACATAAACTCCAGGATCAAGTTGCAGAGTCTGCGGCAATTGCTCACTCAAAGTCAATCACCTTCAGTGGAGACCAAGTAACAGCAGAGGCCTTTGGGTCCGCCTGGCTTCCAGGAGCAAGCTTTGCTGTTTTATCAGCTTTCTGTCTCCAGGGAGCCTCCTTAGATGTCAGGGCTTCTACTGCCAGCCCTGTGAACCAGATTTGAAACAACATGACTGTTATAATTTCTTAACATATTTTGGAGTGACTTCAAATCCATCAGAGCAGAAGCAAGGTGAGGTCAGGAAGAGAGGTGTGAGAGGGCTCTGTGAAGGTCTGACTAACTAGACATGAGACGAGCTGTTATTTCACCTTGAGCCACATCTCTACCCAAAAGGTGCTGTAGGGCACCTAGGACCACAGTTCACAGGACTTTGCTGTGGTGGGCTCTCACCTCATTTAAAAATCAGCAAGGAACAAAGTCTACTCAGCTCATCCTTCACCCCAAAGGCTCAGTGGTTGAAGAACATTGAGAGAAGAACAGCCGGGAAAAACAAGAGCCCAAATTCTCCATGATTTTCACCTGTATTAAAAAAGTATTTAACCCAAAAAAATACATAGCCTAGTAATCAGGAAGGATTAAAGACATGAGCCACTGTTATGCCTTAAATCTGTGCACTCTCACTGAGGCAAATACTGAGACTTCAACTTGCAAGTACATTTTGCAAACGCATTTCCCTCTTAGGAGCGTCCACCAAGATCTCATTCGCTTTAAAGGGCTTTCTTCTGGAGAATGGGCATGATCACACTGCCCAGATTCACAGTCCGAGCATCTGATGGGCTGATGGGTGTTTTGAAGATGATGATCACCCTTTACATTTAAAAACCAAACTGCTCACTCCCTCACCAGAAAGCAAAGCACACGTTTGGAAGAAGCCCCATTCCCTTCCTGTGGACTTCTCTTAGCAGCACTAAGTCCTGACAAATTTCTAGCCTGTCTCACAGGGGAATTGCAAGGCTGAGGTCCGCATTATTTGCAAAGTACTTTGAAACCATTCTATGAAAGCTCTGTACAAATGCAAAGTATTATTATTGTATTACTTTTCCTAAGCTTTCACCCAGACTGTGGGGCTCTCTACTTCTCACGTGTGCATGTCAGAGGGAGAAATCATTTCTCCCTTACTAAGCTGTTTTAACCTTCTTGCTTGAACAAACACTCATCAGCTTTTGTGTGATTGTAGGAACTGCCCAACAATACCCCTGCTGCTACAGGCAGCCTGAAGCCCCCCGGCTGCCCCCAAGCCCCCTCCCAAGGCCGGGGAGTAGAGCAGGCGACCAGCTCCTGCTAACGCAGTGTTTCGTCCCACGGCAGAAAACAAAAGTGCCAAGCCCCCATACCAAATGTTCCACCTGCCGAAATGCTTTGTGCCCCTCGCATGAGCGACACTTCCCTGGCAAAGGCCGGAGGAGCCACCACAGGGCGGGGATCAGCTGGAGCTTTTGCCCGCCCCATGTAATGCATGTCCCTTTTATTCTTTCCCTCTCCTTTTACAGTGGTAGGTGGGAAAACAGAAGAGCAATCTCGCATCGACATCAGAAGCCATCAATCATCCTCTAAAAACAGCTGAATAATAGAACAAAAAAAGAGAAAGAGAGAGAAAAAAGGGTCGGGGCGGGTCCTTGGGTATGGAAATGCCTGTCCTGGTGAAATATACTGTAAATTAGTCTGAGACAGGGGAATTTGGAGCCAGCAGGGTCCCCAAAGCCCGCTTAATATCAACTCCAGAAACATTACACTAATGTATTTTTAAATATGATTTACAGGACACTCTAAGAGCATCGAATGGATGAAGGAAAATGAAGAGCCAGCCTGGCATGAGTAATGTGCTTCGGGGAGGCACTGCCTCCCTGTTGCAGGATGCAAAGCTGGGTGGAAAAGGAATAAAAGCACTTAAAGGGCAACACAGCTTGAAGGTGTGCTTTGGAAATGCCTCTCCAAGTACCCAATTTCCTTTGCATATCAGAGCACTGGGGATTTAGGCACATGCTTCCCATCACCAAAAGCAATTTGAACATTTAGAAACCTGCACCCCATGGAGTTTAAATGGCTTGGACCCACACACACAGCCTAATCTCAAGGGACAAAGTCCCAAAACCCTTTTGGGGGTGCATGAGGCTGAACCACAGGGATACAATTGCCCTCCTGCCTCTGCGCTCCCTGCAAAAAACAGCCTCTCCCCGGGACAAGCCCTGCTAAATATATGAACCAACTCTATCAGGATGAATCTCAGGCAGTTCAAATGAGGAAGATGAAGTCCATCCACAGGGACCGTTTGGTTGTACAGACTCCTTTAGAAATGCCTCTGCAATGGGCTGAACTCCACTGAGCAGGATGGAGATGAAAAGCCCTCCCAGCAGCAAAAGGTGCTCCTTCCATCAGCATTAGCAGAGATTTTGGCATGGAGAGTAAACAAGCTGCTCCCCATGATAAGAGTCCAGCCAAGTGTGATATAGGACTTGTCAGCAGAGCAGTGCGGAGAGAGGGTGGCCAGCCCATTGTCCCCCCATGCTAAGGACAAACAGATGGCTCCACCTGCAGAGGGACAGGTTCAGCAAAGCACTTAAGCATCGCTTAAGTTTCAGCATGTTAGGAACTGTCCCCTGGCCAGCAAAGCGGAGTCCGGCAAGGGATTAGAATTAAGCATGGCTTGGTGAACTTGGCCGTGATGCTGTCATTCCAGTAATTTTCACCTGCCCAGAATTCTTTTTTTAATAGCTCATTTTTAATTAAAATGTCCTTCAAGACAGAAAATAAATACTTGCTCAGCTTAATGCTCTGTTTCTAATCTTAGTCGATTAGAGGATAACCAAATAAAACAAACACAAATAACTCCACTGTAACAATCTCCTATAGCCTCATCATGTGATTCTGACAACATATTTCAAATTATTAACACTCGTTGCAGCTCTATTCATCATCATCTTCAGTGTCAAGATACTTCAAGAGGCAAGTGAGCTTTTAATGAGCTCTCAGACCGAAACAGGAAAGGAAAAATATATCCAGTGCACACTACTTTAATGATCACCTAATTCATTTTATTGTATCTGCTGTTATGATTTATGAATTAGGCAGACAGATCAGAGACAGTAGAAAAACACTCATGTACACAATATCCAAAATAAGACAAAAATGCATTTATACATACTGAATAAATATGCCTGGGTTTTATATACAACATTGCATCTTCACGCTGGCATTCTTTTTCCCTTGTAAGCCCATGATGTTCTCACTGCACAAGTCGCTATGTAATTATGGATTTGTCATATTGATTTAAACTCCTACAGCCCCCGGGTCCGCCCGCTCGCCTTTGTTTTTTATACCAACACAAAGAAAACAGCTCAGAAAGGTGGTTCTTTGGCCCCGGGGTATTAATGAGTTGTTCCTTATGGGCTCTGCCTCTCTCGCTTGCTGACCCCGGCTCACACCCCCCAAGCTGAAATGATTTCCATCTGTCAGCTGCGCAGGGGACAAGAGGTGCTGGACGTTTCACAAATGCAAGTGACCCCTCTAACCTTCTCAGTGTAAGCACTTAAAACTTGCTCTCACTTTTTACTTATCCTGCAGTCATATCCCATGAATAAAGGGGAACAATTTCCTTTCCACGGCAGTAACTACCTTTAGTTAGGTGGATATTCCCCGCAGATGCCTGTTGCAGGGTTTAAGAAGTGATTGGTGATTTCTCAGTGTCCTTCTGGAGACCCTGCAAAGAGCCTGGAGCTGCAGTGAGACGGCACATCAGGCTCCCTGTACCACCACAGCTCAGGAATCCGTCACAGGGAATAAAACAAAGAGCCAAACTCTTAGCTCTACACACATCTGAAATGAAATCTTCCCTTTTTAAGGAAAAACAAAAAAAGACAGAAGCTTTGTGGAGATGCTGGAATATAGGGGATGGATGTGTTGTGTTAAACCATGTATCTGTGCCAGGCAGGGGCTGGGTGGAAGGGCAGGGAGCAGCCCCTGCCCTGCAACCAGGGGCACGCATGCTGCAGGCAATTCCAGCCCAAAAAGCTGATCCCCCGTGCTGGAAAATCTGCCCCTGCGTCCTCATGGCTTGCAGAGAGCAAAGCAGAGAAATGGACACCCCTGAGCTTCCTCTGGAGAGACCTTCCTCAAAAAATGTGACTCCTGAAAGCCTACAGTCAAATTTATCCTGCCAAATACCCACACAGGCTCCCTTCACCCTCAGCCGCTCACTCTCAGCATCACCACGGCCATCATGTGTGAATGGGTGCGTAATCTCCTTCCAGGCATTAGCAGGGGTAACACGAAACATCTGTGGCTTGTTTTGAAGCTCTCCCTCTCCCAGCTGTGTGCAGGGGTCAGTGCTCATACAGTGATGGGGAGGGGGGACAGGGACCCCAAGCCCACCGCCACCCTGCAAGGTCTTAGAAGTAGGTATTGAGGGAGGCAAACGTGGCTGGTTGCACACACAGTGATTTATAGCTCCGGGCTGCCCCAGTACACCTTCCCCCAACTTTGAGCACTCACTTCTGCATCCTGTCCCTCCCAGCACTCCTCATTCACTCTTTGCTACTTCAACAACTGTTCCAGTCATCTTGGTGCAACCTAAAGCTGACAACATGAAGACGTTAAATTGAGGAACACTTCCATTTTGGAGCACAATTCATGAGCACGCACAGCTCGGGGCAGTACCCAGGTAGCTCCTGATTCAAGCATAAGCCTTGGGCTGTGGCTGTTAGCTTCTAAGCTGCTCGTTTGAGGGTTGAAATCATGACAACTGCAACCCGCACTCTGGAAAGCCTTCAGCCACCAAACACTGAGTATCCAGAGCACAGTCAGCTTAGTTGGCTCAGGCCTTCATCATAACATCACACGCTACAGACCTGGGTATTCAGAGCAAGCAGGTGAATGCAGCAGCCAAAAAAACCCATGAAGCCCATCTCTATAATTTTATAAACGGATTATCGTTTGCCATTACCTCTTTAACAGAGCTTATCCTTCCAGCTCTAGTTTGCAGACACCAAATTGAGTGGGGAAGTAGACACTGCGGAAGAGGGAGCTACCCTGCAGGAAGGTCTGGATAGGCTGGAAGAGTGGGCTAACAAGGACCTCATAAAGTTCAACACAGACTTCAATCCCAAGTATCCAACTCCCATCACCACAAATTGAACCCAATTCTTCCATTACTATGTAAGCCACGTGTATCTGTCTCATGCTTCTCCAATGGCCTGGACATAACAGCGAGCATCACTTCATCTTTCCTTTCCAAATGCCAGCTCCAACCATCTCCTTAGAAAGCTTCAAATGGCTTCTTCCTTTCCTACCAAGCACTGTAATTCCCCCAAAATTCAGTCCAGCACCTTCATAAATGCAGTTATACTCTTCTTACCAGGAGGAACCTGCCCACCACTATACTTTGTTGAACATTCAGGCCTAAAAGTCCACTGCAATGTGCTTTACGTGGGTCATTTTTATCTGTGCCCTGCTGTGGTACTTTGCAATGACAGATAGACAGAGCAGTTTCCCACTCCTGTCCATTTGTTCTGTTTCACTAGGTGGTTTTTCACAGCTCTCAGACTCCTTGCTGCAAATATTCTGAAAGCAGTAAGAGATCAATAAAAATAGGAACTTTGCTGAGGGTGCAGGAATCAAACACCACCTGAAATACCCCTGGGATAACGGGTACATCCAGCAGTCCCAAGCCAAAATGGAGATCTCTGAGACAGACACATCAGCTGGTGGAGGAAAATGCGTATGCCGGTTTGAACACGAACCCTAAGAGTGCACCAAGGCAAATCAGCAGAATTGTTCAAAGTGATCAGTGATTATGGTATTGCTCTCAGGTGAAACATTTGTAAAAGATATATTGATGCCTGGAAATCGGCCAGCCGATTTGACGCAGAGTCTGTTCAAGAGAAGGGCACGTGAAGTATTGTGACTACCACAGCACCCCTTTGATGGTCAAGCATGGCACAGTATAATTCAAGACACATGAAGTAAATGATAGAAGCAGAACTAATGCCACCATCAGCTGGTTCCTGAGATGGAAAAGGCACCTATGGGGAAATTAAAAACATCCTTCATGTCACTGAAAAAACAGAGTTTCAGCAGCCATTGGTTGCACACTTCACAGGCTGCTCAAAATATCCAATACATCCCTCTCTGCCATCGGATAAAGGAACTCCAGAAAATCTCACCAAATTCCCTGTGATTTTCTTACTGTAAGCAGAAACCACCACCACGAACAGCAGCAAACAAGTGGTTTTGCACTGGGTAGAAGTGACACACGCATCCCGCCACCAAGCCTCTGCAGCGTGTACATCAAATTCATCCTACAACAGCCCTGGCTAAAGTGGAAGTGGCTGGGAATTGCGCTGACAGACACCTACTAACCTACATCATACAGGGCAGTGACAGACACAGCTCATTGCTACAACGCCCAGAAATACCAGAGTTGGTGTCACAAAAAAAAAAAAAAAAAAAAAAAGCTATTGATGAGCATGGGCTACCCTTAAGCATGGTGAAACCAAACTGTGTGTGCATGCGGACGCAAGCTGTCAATATATTAAAGGAACTGATGACTTTCATTATACAGGACCACAGACACCAGACCAAAGAGGCAGTTCCCAAAATCCCCAGAGACCACTAGGAATAGCTTCCCTGGCCATGGCCTCTCTCGTGAAAGCGTGGAAGAACTGTGGAGTCTCAAAATATTTCAAGGTTTGATGAAAAGCTTAATTTTTCCCATAGCAATTTATGAATATGAATCATGGGGAAAGAATGCTGCTGACAGGGAGAAAAAACTGAAGCCTTAGTGATGTGGTACTGACATATCTTTTAGATTGAAAGGAAGATGAATGCTGATGCTAGAAATATTAGTGGAGAACAAGCAGACTCTGCTGTCAGAAATCAATAGATACAGACTTATGTACTTTGGTCACATCAGGCACTGAGATGAAAATAAACCTCAAGAAAGTAATTACGGAAGGGAAAGTGGAGGATGATTGCAGGAGAAAACGAGCAGCGAGGAGACAGCGGGGACAGCTGCTGCAAGGTGGGCTGTCGACCACTCGGGGTTGCTGGGAGCTCACGGCGGCAGCTAAACATCGCTGCCACAATGTCACCCACACATGGAAAAAAAGGGTTGTGCTTTGCTCAGGTACCACAGCACATCATGAGACAATGAGGAGAAAAGACAGCAGGGTCTGGGCGGGGAAGAAGGGAAAGTAGAGCAAGCAAGCAAAGTGAAAGAGGAAAGGTTGCAGTATGCTCAGTATCCACTTTGAGCGAGATTTGGGGGCTTGATCTCATGCAAATTTGTTCTTTGCTCCTTTTCAGAGGTCTGTCATAACCCTTCCTTTCGACAGCTTTGCAAGAGGGAAGGCAGGAAAATCAAAAGACATTGTTTGGTAAGAGTGGCCCTTGCCCATACCCCTCCTATCCTCCCATCACCACCATGTGCTGATGCCACAGACACAAGGTGACCACTAGCACAAGCTCTGTGCACAGCAAGGACTAACCAGACTATGCAGGATGCCCAAAGCTGGGCTGGTATTCCAAGAAAACCTTCAAGAGTCTCTACCCAATGCACAGGCAGGGCAGCAACAACACAGCCAGTCATCCTCCAGGAGCTTTGCTCTCCAGAAGCTGAAAAGAAAAAGCTAGGATAAGTCTTCATCTGAAATAGGATAGCTAGAGGGAGGAAGTTTTATGTGCGTGCATGTGTATGCAGACCCACCTGATTCGTATGAGCAGTGTGTGCACACACTTGTGCACAAATGGAGTGACACATGGCACCTAAAGGTGGCAAACAAATGCCACCTGCTTTTCTTCCCTGTCCCTCCCCCTGATCCCTGGCCTCGCAACACCACTGCAGGTCTCTTCACCTTCATTGGTACCCATCCCTGATTTTTTCCAGCTCAGCAGCCGCTGCTCGCCTTCCACATCATCTGTGGCTGTGGGGATGCAGCAGCCCCTGCCACTGCACGGGGCCGCCCAAGGGATGGTGCTCTGCAGCAGGGCTATCGCCAGATCATGCCTGCACAAAAGGCAGAAGCTCCTCATAAATTTCTAGAGGTGAAATCTCTGACACGAGCTCTTAAAACTGTGATGTAAAAGCATGGTCAAAAGCAGAAGTGGCAGAGATAGGAACCTAATTCATCCAAGCCAGCTGCCATTTTCAGGAGTTGCTGCTCGGGAAGGGAAAGGAGCCCATGAATCCCAACAGCATTTCCAGATCTCTGCCACTTCGAGACCACTGCTAGGACCGGGTCTCTGGGAAGCACCAAGTACCTGCTTGCCTAAAACCCACCCCCTTTGGGAGCGCTCAATCACCAAAATATATTGACAAGAAGCCAAATCCATTTCATAAGAAAGGAAAATAAGAAGCAGTTTGCAAGACTGAGAGCATCTGATTAGAAGACAAACACGCCGCAGACTGTTTGAGCCGGTCCCAGAGCTGAGGTATCTCAAGCAGAGGGTGATTTCTGGAGCTCCTGTGATCTGCCCGTGGGAAGTTGAAGATTACTGATAAGACACTGTATCTGAAATGCATTTTTTACATCAGCTACTCATACCAGACAAGTCTGAAGAAGTTGACTGTAAGATTCATGTAGTCAAGGTCTATTTTGCTCTTTCCAAATACTTAAGGATTAGCTTTATGAGCACCAAGAACAGTTCTAACCACTGATGTTTCTCAAAGGTACACAGCTGAGCCTTAACACTCCTCTTCTGCACTAAAACCCAAACAAAACTGTATCTCTTGGGCTGCTGTTCGGTTCTGCACATTGTTTTGCCCATGAAAACCACCCTAAAATGGTACTCAAAATCTAACCAGTTGGGAGACAATGCCTCAGATTTCACTGGGATTAATTCTGATTTCCTCTGGCTAGAGTGTGTGCAAATAATACCAGTTTCTTAAATTAAGAAAATAATTCAAGGTAAGACTTATCCCTCCCCCAAGCCAGCAGGTCAGGGAGGGGACGCCTCTTTCCACTGGGCCTTTGATCTTTGCTGCTTGACCTTGCTTTTGGCAACCTTGGGAGGTCAGGGAAATGGTTTTTGGAGCCCTGCAGCCTATTGATTTTTTTACAAGGGGAGGGACAGTGTCATTGTCATGGTAATGGCAGACCCCTGAAGGCTTGTTAGGTGTACCACCCCTCCAAGACTGCTGTCGGGGGCATGCCTGGCTTCTTTGGAGGCCAACAATCTGCCAATCAGTTCCACCCCATGAAAGCCAAGGTGAACGTGAGGAGACCTTACCACCTGTATTATAATCTACAGCTGTATTGAAATTTTCCTGGCAGAGCTGAAATTTTAATGTTTAATTTACTTGAACTAATGGGTCACAAAATTCCCATCTACACTGAAAATTCTAATGAACCTTTGGATGGACAGAGAGACCTCCAAGCTTTGATCCTTTTCATTGCTGTATTTTAAAACAAGCAGTTCCTTAAGAAGGTTAAGGAAGCAATAATAAAGAATTTTTAGTGTGTGTACATGATCATTCCATACTGATGCACTTCAGCTTTAATAATATTGTATTAAATTTTATTGTAACCTTGCTGACATTTACTGCAAGGGAAAGTGCGTAAGCTTAACAGCCTTATAAAATACAGCCCAGTAATGTACCTATAAAGCATAATATTTCTATACCAATGATGAGCTATTGCAATTGCATCCAATTTAGTGGCTCATTATTAACGAGTGCAATCACCTTCTCAGTCACATGCTCCGAAACGCAGCATAGTATATTGATGCCATTTCACATTTTACAAGGCAGCTGCTCCAATTTTGCTCAGTGGTACAATGATCTGACAGTGGAAATTCTCTTCCCATTATGAATTAGCTGTAAAACGCACCTGATAATAAAGAGGTAAGTCCTCATGCACATCACCATGGCTCCAGTATATTCAAAGGAGGGAAATTAGTTTACACTAGCTGAGATCATGCCCATTAAAGCTGACTTGCCTCCCTCAACTCCTGTAGATAGCCTCTCACTAAGAAGTGATACTATTTAGTAAAATTTTGATAGAAAAAAACGATTACTGAAGTCCTTTTATGGCCTAAAATGGCTCAAACAAAATCGGGTCCCTGTATAACCTGTGCCAGTGTTCACACACAGGGTGCTCCAAAAGCCCTGAGCCGCCTTTGGAATCCAGCTCCCCGAAAGGCTTTTAGGAATCCCACCTGGTGCCCAGCCGCACCATTAAGTACCTAAATATCTTGGTAAATCTGAGCTCAGTGGTGCGTGTGGGAATAGCTCATCTGGTACCAAAAATTGGACTTTGGTGGAATTTAAGCACCTCCTTCTACAAAAGCACATCTGAACATCCCTGCATCCACAAACACTTATTCCTAGAAGCTCTTAAAACTCTCAAGCGACGTCTCTGTGGCCTCTTCATTCCCTAACAGAAGTTCCCAAGCTTTCCCAGACCTTCCTATTCTGGAGGGCTGAAGACCTGCTAGGGCCCAGAGACCTAGCAAAGAAATATAATAATCCCAAAAGAGTTCTCCTAAGCAAGTCCTCTGGATCCTTCCCAAAGGCACTGAGGACAAGGTGATGTGTGAAGAATAGCCTTTCTTATTAAAGACAAGGATACAAATTTCAGCACAAGCAACAGGCTCAGTTGCCACTCCGGTAAACAAACTTGTCTTTTGCTCAACCTTTATTCAACAACACTTGCAAAGCTTAGCTCAAGACGATGCTTTCACTGTCACAGCTGCATCATGCTTTGATTAACATAACTCAAAGACCAAATCCTGATGTTTCTTGAAGGGCACAACTTTAGAACAGGCAGAAGAACTCATCCACACTTGAAAACACCTACAAGCTTTATGACCATGGATTCCACATCTCCAGCTACACTGAGATGAGGCACAACAAGAAGACGATGGGGCAAGACCCCACAAGATGTGAGGGGTGCTCTTGGCATGAGCCAAAGTTCAGGATGTCTGAGGACCTCTATCATGTGACAAAAACACAGTGCAATGAAGTCCTTGAGAGCAGCTGGGGATTTTCTGAGCTGTCAAGGTGACACAGCCTCAAAGCGATCGGTGCTGCTCAGCAGGACGAGACAAACACAGCTGGTACCTGGAGGAGATTAATTCAAAGAGTCATCTTGGCTGGAAGACAGGGAAAGATTTTGAGACACTGTATGTGGGGTAAAGAAAATAAGTAGTTCATTTTCTTAGAGCATTAAGCTGTAATGGCTGTCAAGGGGGATTACTGATATTGTTATGCCAGTGTCAGCACATGTTGTAGAACAGCTATATTTTGAATTTCCATATTTGCTTAATTTAATGTTCGGATAATCTGGCAAATGAAACAGGAGCCTCAAAGACTCTTTTTTCCCCTCTTCCTTTTAAAAAAAAAAATCATTCTATTAAGAATGTTAAATTCTTGGGAGCAAGAGCTGGCATACATGGAGGGCACATACTAATCTCATTTATGCTGAGATTTGCTTTCTGTTAAGCAACAGAAAAACAGCTAATCAAGCATAATTCAATAATACATCATCTGCAGATGCAAAGACTCAGAAGATTGGTATGGAGCTTTGCCTATTTACATGAACTGATGATCTAGGCCAGGTGCATTTAATTGCACACGGGGTGTGGGTGCACACCTAAATAACTCCTCTGATGGCTCCTCCCCTGCTTTGGGCTAGCTGAAATCTGGGACAGCTTCCAGTACATGACTGAACAGCCTCAGTGCTCCTTTACGTGTGTCATCAGTCTGTGGCAGCCAAGACAGCCCACTTCCATGTGTAGAGAGCACCGGCCCAGCTGCCACCAGCCATACTGCCCTGTGTTGCCAGAGGCAGAGCCCATTGCTTGAGGATAACTTCAGGTGGAAGCTTAGGTCAGCTGGTGACACTGCCATGCCCTCTGCGTCACACCACAGAGCACTTCCAGACATCCTCAGAATGACCTTATGCTCCTTGCAGAAAACCATAGATGGAAAACCACAGTCTGCTCAGACACCGCATCGCCGCAGCTGGATCAGCGTGGGCTTCCCTATTTCCACGCTCACAGCCACCACACGGCAGGAGCTCAGAACTGACCCATTCATCCTGCACATGGGTCATGTCAAGAAAAAAGGCTCCCTGTGTCAACAGCCCAGTCTACCTGCCACAGCAACCCTGCAAACCAAGCAACCCCCCTGGCTCCCACGTGCCCTGCAGCTGCTACCAACACCGTACCAAGGCAGAGCAGAGTCTCAGCTCTGCTGCAGCTGATGCGAGGGCAACGTTTCACACTGATGGCAAATCCTGCATCACATTACACTTAGCAGAGCTGCCTGGAGGAAAGCAGCTTCATTTTGTGGAGGATTTCAATATGCCTTTGCTTCATTCAGATTCAAGCCAAAATTTAAGGTGTTTGAAATTCCCTACCTAAGAGAAGAGAGTCAAGGCCAGGGAGAGCTGCTGGGGGCTGGAGCTGTGGTCTCATGGAGCCCTGGGCTCCTCATCAGAGATGCTGTACCAAGGACTGACAAAGAGGTTCCTTCAAACTTCTGAAATCAAAAACATCCTCACTGAACAGACTATTTGGCAAACTGGCAAATTCCATCCCCTAAATATTTTTTCGGTGCTACTATTATGCAACTTCATAGATCATAATGTCATACAACAGGGTAGAAACCTCCTGTTTCAGGCCAGCTTAAAAGACGGAGCCAGACTCTTTGCAGTGGTGTCCAGTGACAGGACAAGGGGCAATGGATACAAACTGAGACATAAGAGGTTTCAGTTGAATATGAGGAAAAACTTCTTTACTCTGAGGGTGATGGAGCACTGGAACAGGCTGCCCAGGGGGTTTGTGGAGTCTCCTTCTCGGGAGATATTCAGAGCCCGCCTGGATGAAGTCCTGTGTAACATGTTCTAGGAGAACCTGCTTTAGCAGGGGGGTTGGACTGGGTGATCTCCC
>NW_009259586.1:1359302-1379070 GCF_000687185.1 Egretta garzetta
GAGTGGTGAAACAATGAGCCTTTGAGGGGAAAAGGTTGTTACCCCCCCGTGCCGGAGCCTGTCACTCGCTCAGGCAGTACCCCACCACTGAGTACAGCGATGCCCGTTACCTGCACAACTCCAATCTGGGATTTTTTTTCTTGTGTCTCGCCTGTAGGAACTTTTAGCTGGTTCCACAAACTTTTAATGAAAATATTCTACAATTCAACCACCTCCCAGTGGCATGAACCCCTGCTGCAGCCACGCGTGCTTCAGCTTCGCACTTGATGTGTGTGCACTGAAGTGCACCCGCAGCCTGTGTCCCACACGAGGGCCCGAGGGGAGACGGGGTCTTTCCCCTGTGCTTTGGACCCTGCCTGCTACAACAGAAGGCACCTTGGATGCTATCACAACACAAATAATAAGAGCGATGCTCCTAAGAATGCAAATAATAAGGATGCAAGGCCAGCAATAGCAGATGCAAACAATCCAGACAGATGAGCGACTTTAAAGTTACTGCAGCCCCAAAGAAAATTACGACTTTGTCTCATCCAGAGAGCTTCCCCTCTGCCTTGTGTGGCCACGTAGCCAAACCAGTGGCTCCAAAGCAAAGAACAAAACCAACTGAACAGGCAAAAAACAAAGCTCTTGGCAGATGGGCAGCACACAGCTCACACCAAACTCCCGCCTGTGCCCTCCACAGCTCTCCCTCGCCTCAGATCGGTTGTTTCCCCTAGATCCACGGATTCCATTCCAGGCGCAGGATGCAGCGGAGCTCACAGGAGCTCGCCTCTTCCCATGGCTGCGGGCGAGCAGCAGCTCCTCGTCCCTCAGCCAGCCATTGTGCAGAGGAGCATCGGGGTGGACCTGGCCGGGGACCAGCGCCGCGCTCACGCCTTCCTCTCGCAAACTAACCCAAGGTTTGGTTGCTAGGTCTCAAGTTTACCCACAGGGGTGTAAGTCTGAGATGCTTGGCCCTGCCCAGAGCCAGAACACATGTTTGTGGCATACACAAACTGCTTGAAATAGAGGCCACAGAGGACCCATTAGAAATTCAATATTAGCTTTGTAAAATTGCTAATAATTAGCTACAGCTCTTTTCTCCATCACAGCAGCTGGTGACATGAAAGTGATTAAGTTTCTAATGAATAGATTAGGGTTACTGAATATATTAAATAACAAGGTTTTTAATCAACTGTTTATTGATTCCAGCAAGACAGTTCTGACGGCAAAAACACCACTGGGTAGCAGTGGAATTTATTTATGGGCCAGTGTTCTACATCAGAAATAATTAAAAATAGATTATTTTTCACCAAATCTAGAGCTTTTTTCTCTTTGAAGCAGCTCAATATGGATTAAATTAACTGCAAATAATAAATTAAGGGAGAATCGAAAGCTAAATTCAGAGCAGAGAGGTACTCACAGCTTGGCACTCAATCTTTGATTTCAGTTGTTGTGGCAAAACAAGCCACGTTTTTATTGTCTGGTTTTAGCCAGGAAACACAAAAGGTTGGACATCTTGGACAAGCTGTTTCTGAGACAGTATCCCCATTGTCCAGTGTCACGGGAAGTATCCATAAGGACCCCATCCCAAAAAACATTTGGGACTAGGACAGTGTTAACTAGCCAGAAGGCAAACTTTTCTTTGCATGAGCTCCTTTATATGGGAAGAACTAAATGTATTTTGCACCAAGATGTAGTACGCAGGTATTAACACTACAGGCTCGCCAAGGGTAGCTGGGGTCTGCACCCCGGCATCAGGGCCTGTGCCCAGTGCGGCAGGGAGCCATGTGCCTCTGGCCGGAGGGTGGAGGGGAGGTCTCGGCCGCTGCTGGTGCAGGACACAAACACGGGTCTTCCCGGAGCGGGGTCCCCTTAGGTCGCTCACAGTACAGCATCTCCCCATCTCCATGCCAGATGCAGCTGGAGAGTGGGGCTGGGGGCCCCCACACCCCACAAGGTGCGGGGTAAGGGCTGCAAGATGGGTCTCGGGAGCACTCACACCCACCAAGCAGCACTGCTGTCGCCCCACAGCTGGGAAGGAGAGCTCTCCCCTTCCCTGCTCTGGGGGTATCTCCTCATCACTCAACCCATTAAATAGTGTTTATATGCATTTTCTCCCCTGCTATTTCCCTTCTTTTTCAGTTCACTGGGTGCCACTGGGAGCAGGGCAAGCACGCTCATAGAGTGCTCCTCCCTCTCTAGAAATTCGTGCGGAGACAAGCAACAGCCTGGAGCCCTGACCCCCCCTTTTTGGATTAAGACAACAGTCCCACCTCACAGCCTCATGCTCAGGTTATAGCCAACAAACCCCTGTGATAAAACAGAGCTTTTCTGCTTGGCTGCATCCCTCACCCTCGCTGGGTGCCAGGGGTTACACGTTGCAAAGCAAAGGATCAGCCAGGGGGTCATCCTCACAGCTGGGAAGACCTCTCCAACAAGAAGCAACAACAGCTTCATGCTAAAAAGCTGCAAACATCTCGTGTCCCAGCCCTTGTGAATGAAGCTAAGAAACAATTCCTCACTGCTCATCTGAGATCTTCCCAGTGCTGCTCATCGGTCTCCAAGGCCGGCCAGGAGACAAGCAGCACACTTCACATTCTCTTTAAGCAGTTTCCATTTCTGCTCCCATCAGGTTCAGAGGACCACAACTGCATCCCTTCATGCAACAGGATCCAGAATGTTCTGTGGTTTTAATTACCCACAGTGGAAACCAGCCGGAGGAAAAAGAAGAAATGTTTAGGAGCACCAACTTTTTCCATGGCTCCAAAGGGCCGAACAACTTTCTGCCAGCATATATAGCTACCTAGGGGTCTGTTATTTTATTAAGGGGTATTTGAAGTACTCCATGACATACACAGATCCCTAATATACATATACTGTGCATATGCATACAGAGCCATTTATAGAGCAAATCTTTCTAGCCCTGATAGTTTATAATGTAGAGGACCTTTAGTCTGGCATTGAACCAAAGCCAAATGCTGCATGTGCTGTTTGAATCAATGTAATGCAGAGAGGACGTTTTTCTTTGGAGACCCAGTGGAAGCAGGATCCCCTGGAAGGTTTTGCTCTCAAAATGGCAGCTGTTTGAAGCTGCCGTACAGGTCTGGATCAGTCTAAGCAGTGCCTGTAAAAAAGGGTTTGGTGTGCAGAGGGCTGTTGAGTGATCGAAGGGCCATGGTAAATCAGCTCTGCAGATCACTGTGTTTGTCCACGGCGGGCTATAGGGTTACCACTGCTGCACACATGGTGTGGGTTGGCATGCGGACAGAGAGCACGTAAAAGCAGGTTGGATCCACACGACCTTCATAGGCAACACAACCACACCATGTGAGGGCCGCAATCCCCTCTTCTCCCCTTTTGTGTGGCTGTCTGCTGCTACGTCATCTTTACCTCAAGAAAGTCTGCAGAGAAAAATAAAAACCAGGTTGCTGACAATTACCTCCTAGGCTTTCCTTGCACTGCTGTCACAGTTTTAAGATCAAACACCAAGATGTGATCTGTAATATTAATATCTATACAGGATACCAACACTGCAATTGCACATTTATGCCATGTAATGTGACAGGTAGCCATGTATTTAGTCCTAGACAGGTAGATGCAAATATCATCTATATCCCGAGGCCCAAACGCAATTTGATCAAGCTTTTCCTTCTTTTCATTCTGCTGAGTCTCAGTATCTTGGCTCTTAAGTACAGGAGGGGTGACACAGCCAAACAGGAGCCATATCCCAGATCAGGTGAACGCGTCCATAGCACCGGCACACTTGGGACAGCCAGACACCCTCAGCCTCCCTTTGCTGCAGCTCTTCATCTCAGTGCTCCTCCCAAGACTGGTCCGCACATGTGTAAAGACATGTAAAAACCATAATGCTCTGAGAGGCGATTGTTTTAGCTCTGGTCACTTAAGTCTGAATTCACCTGCTACAGACATATCTCTGTGTTGGTGATGCTGGTTAAATTCACGGAGAAGTCTGACTGCAGGAGAAATCAACTGCAGCAAGAACTTTTCTTTTTTATGTATGCAAGATTTTAATGTAATTTTGAGTTTTCCTAGGGTTTTTTTGATCATGCCCTTCTGAGCAGGATACCTGGCGAAGAAACATCCTTTGCCCCAGCCCCAGCCAGCTGTCACTCAAGCACTCACATCTTGTGAGCATCAAAAGCAGCTTTTAGTTTGATTTTCCAGACAATTAACACTGAGACACCTGACCCCCGGATGGTGGAGATACCCCATGCAGACATGATGGGGTCTGACATACAGGAGTTCACAGCCACATATCAAACCAGATTCAAATCTTTCAAGCAGTTTGCATTTACCACCATCCAAGAGGTTCTGCCCCGGGCTGGCTTCTCAGTCAAAGGGATAGTGACTCAGTTGTATGGTCACATGTTTTCCTTAACTTTTTCATTTATTTAACTTACATGTTAACTGCGGTTCAGTTCAGCCTGCTGTGTCTATATGGTGAACTCCTGAGCATCCAGGTACAAACCAGAAGTCTCCACAGCCATCCACGCACACCTCATTGGGACAGAATTACATTTACTTGCCCCTGAGGCTCTAATTCAGCAAAGCCTTCAGGCTTTTATGACAGTAAAAGTTTCAGCAGGCTACCCTGGCCCTTCCTGGCTTTGGGAAGATGGGAGAAAGTCTGGAGCACGCTCCAGGAACATCTCTGGCTTGTGCTCCAGCCTCAGATACACCCAGGACAGGGGAAGCTGTTCCAAGCCACAACTGAAGAGCACTCTAAGCTGAACTACAGTTAACATCTAAGAGTGGAGAGCAGAAAAACTTCAACAGAAAAGAGAACAAACCCCAGAGGAGGAGGCAGCATCTTCCCCACATACCAGGACTGCTGTGGGAAGCAAGTCCCAGTTGGCATTGCAAGTCCCAGCTGGCATCAGCAGCACTGTGAAATAAATGAAGGTGCCTTCAAGGCATCCTTTTCCATCAGAGACAGC
This sequence comes from Egretta garzetta, assembly GCF_000687185.1. Classification (NCBI taxonomy): domain Eukaryota; kingdom Metazoa; phylum Chordata; class Aves; order Pelecaniformes; family Ardeidae; genus Egretta; species Egretta garzetta. Next base: position 1,364,243 of record NW_009259586.1, read on the forward strand.
ATCAGCCTTTTTTTTCTCTCTCAATCCCAGAGGCAAATCAGCTGAACAGCACTGCAGCAAAAGCGCTAACAGAAGCTGCATTTCATTCGTGCTTCCCTCCCAAGCCCTAAAAGTTGGTCTTTTTTATAACAAAATTAAGAATGCTTCCTTAGAGTCACTATCCCTATTTCTTGTACTTCTCCCGGTATGTAGAAAGTGTCACAGGTAAAGAAACATGTATCTTCCTGGTCTTTAAATATGTTTTTAAGTTGCTCCTATGCCGAACTGGCCAGAGGAAAGCCAGGCTCACAGGGATAATTCAACATGTGAGATAAATTGTCCAAGCATAGAAACAACGGCAGAATATTTAACAGGGAAGCGCAACACGGTCAAGGGCAGTGAAAAAGGGGGCCTGGGCTCTCCTGTGGTTGCATCCCAAAGACAGCAGTGCCTTCTCCTCCAAGGCTCACAATAACCATGACATCCTCAACCAGAAATGCATCATTCATCTCCAGTTTTTTCACCTAAAGCACACTGCATGGGGGCAAGTCTTTGCCCTTGAGTCAGACTGATCACCTTGAAAACACACCCACACACCCCCGCTCTCTCAGTGCTGCGGTTGGAGGGCTAGGAGGCAGCAGGGTGAGCCCAGGAAAGCCGCATGCCCCCAGGCACTCCGCTTACCAGCCGCTCCTGCAGAAACCCTCTCTGCCCCTTCTTATCATCTGCAAACTTGCTCTCCAAGCTTAGTTTATCTTCTGCTAGAGGGCTGGTATCCAGAATGCGCTGGCAGAAGTGTACGGCTTCTTGAGCTGAGCAGCCATCTGGGAGAGCCTTGTTTCCAAGAGGTGGCTGGAAAATCAGCATCGTGGAGACTGCACACCCGAGTCTGGAAAGAGTCCCCAGCATGTTTCTGCAAGACCCAACCATGCCGGCAGTTGACTAAGCCTTCCTGTTAAGTCCCTAAACTGCTGGCTGTATGGGGACTATACCAGAGGCGATGGTCTGCATCCTGATACAAGAGCACATGAGCTATGGAGTCAGTCTCTGAGGTTGTGGGGTCACTCCTGGAAGCCACTGAGCTTCCAGTTGAGCTCAGCAGGGCTAGGTTAGATGGCAAAGATGCACCACAGGAATCATCATGAAAGCCCTCTCCAACTCATTAGCCCCCCCTTCCTTTCTTTCACCGCTCCAATTTGATGAGTCCCTGGAAAGACGGAGGTCAAAGATGAAGAAAGTAGTAAATACTTTCAGGGAGACACTGCAGAGAGGTTGCACGGCAGAAAGACCACTAAAACCAAATCCATCCTGGGCATTTTCACCATCTGGAGCAGCATTCACTCAAATACACTCCTTGAGGGGATTACCCCATCACCTTTGAGCTCAAGTTACAATTTATAATGCTGAAATACAGGAAAATATAGTGCCAAAGCTCTTCACAGAAGGCAAGCATCACTGGGTTGCCCTAGGATGACCTCCTGCTCTGCTTTTTCTTCCCCTCTCTGCAGTAACTGCAAGGTACAGGCATCCACAGGCACATCCCACCACCAATCCACCCGGGTGCTCCTCCTTGCTCCAAGGAGATGCGATTGCACAGAGCCAAGGAGGGATGCTTAAGGCTGCCCTTATCGCACTTCATCTGCACAAATTCCAGAGAGCCTCTGGGAATTTGAGATTTGTCGGCATTTCCCATCTCACATTTCCTACTGGAAATCCCTCCAGCTGGTGAGATGCTGTAATAGGTACCTTTTAGCCAGCTAATGAAATCCATATGTAATTGTCGGAAAGATAATTGACACATTAGGACTCAGAGATTTGCATTTGGCCTTTTGCAGTTTACATCTTGTGGCACGGCAGCTGCAGGGATGGCAAACAGGTACCATTTAACAACGCTGCACATGTGTCATCTTTTCTCCCCAGATTAAAAGTTCTACCCACCTAAAAGGCTGGTTTAACATGGCACAAAGGAGGCTGCTCCTCTCTCCTCCCATGATGATATTGAACTGTTGCTTTGTGTCTTCCTTTCTTGAAGATTTCCACTAGGAAAATACTTGCAAGGAGCACGCTACCAACACACTGTACTGCTTCATGGGGATGAGTTAAACTGAAGCAAGGGTGGGCAGGCAGGCTGACACACAAACTCAACTGTGCACCACTGAACATAGCTTGCCCTGCCTGCTGTTTAGTTAGCCAGCACAGAGCTGGACCTAGAACTTCAACATTTATCAAGCTAGGTGGAAGCAGACCCCCTTCTTCCTTATCATTTCCTCCTGCAACTTAAGTACTTTTATCACCTGCAAAACTTGTCACTGCACCACACACTTTGGCCATGGGGGACTCCAACAGTGACCTCTATCCATCAGGAAAGCCAACCATTTATTTGTATCCTTTAGCCAGATACAAGCCCACGGATGGACATGCCTTCATCTCCTACCCTACTTAACTTAGCATAAGATCCTTTGATGAGAAAACTTGACAAAAGCTTTTTGGAAATCCCAGTACTCTGCAGTCTGGATCAAGCTCATGGTGGAAAACAGCCAAAAATGCAAATTCTATGCAATCTTCTAAAGTACATTTTCCATAGGCTGAGCATAAACGTCCCTTGGTAGAGGGGAAGCCAAACCTACCACGTAGATCTTTGCATCCAAGGCTCTTGGTTCAGGCCAAGGTATGACTTTAAAGGAGATCCTCTGATTTTCCTGTAGAAGCTTCACAATGTGTGAATGCGTTTCCAGACAACCACAACACTTTTGGGCTAGGATGCCATCTGGAAATCATTATAAAGCACAGACTTGCTCACGGGATTTCATGCACTTCCCGCCCGACATGGGAACAGCCTGTTCCTCATTGTTCAGCTGCTTCTGTTCCTCGACACATCAACTATAGACAGGAGAGACACAGCAAGTGTCTCCATGCTGTGAGCTGCCTTTTTCTTCCTGCCCTTTTAAATTGCTCCTTTGTCCCCAGTTTCCAGTACAGTAATTCTTTGGCATTTTGGGAGGACCAGCCCTCCTGCTGGCATAGGGCAATGCTCCACACATGAGCATGCACAGCCCTCTGGGACTAGAGCAGTGTGCAAAGCTCCTGGCTGAAGCCTGAAACCAACTGGAATGGGGAGATTTGGGTTTTCAGGTTGTTTTGTTGTCCCCCTTTTTTTTTTTTTCTTTTAAACATATTCTGCTAAGCACAGAACAAGGCAGGAATAGCACAATATAAAAACTTCTTTCCTTTTCTAATTAATTTCACAAACTAAAGAGGATCCATATCTTTCCTGAGCTACCTCAGGGATGCTCCGGAGCGTCTCATATGTTCATATTTCAACCTCCTTTCTGTGTTTTAGGCATCATTCTTCCAAAAATTTTGAAATCCCTCTCCCCTCTCTTCCCTGCTTTTAGGGGGATTTTTACAGGCATATAGAGGCTTCAGATAAAACACAAAGAGCCCAATTCTCCACTGCTATGTAGTTTTTGCAGCCACTTCCACTACTGAAAAGCAAAATAAAATGTCACTAAGAACATTTCTGATTTATACTCACTGTCTGCTGACTAAAGGAGACTGAAAAATGCTACTCTGCTGCATATTCTGATCAGTTCTCCCAATGCAATGGTACATCTCAAGGGTGGAAAAGCAGCAGATAATACAAGTTCAAACAGCTTTGATAACTATCAGAAGACCTCCCAGTCTTGCACTGCAGATGGAAAGTCTGACAAAGCAAGAACATCTGGATGTAGCTAGAGCAATTTGCGCATATTTACTGAACAAGCTTATTTACCATCTAATTGTTTCCAAGCAGTTTCATCATGTTGTTAGCGTTGTGTCAAGAGCAAAGGCAGAGCACTCCAGACATTTAATGACCAACTTAAAGACCCAGCACAAGGAGTCACGCGATGGTGTGAGAAATAACGTTGTTTTTAAGATTTCAGGCAAGCAGAAAATACCTCCAAAGAGCAGTCTGCAAAGGGGTGGATGGGTAAGAAGCTTGGAAATGGAGACAGCAAATGCCCAGAGAAGTGAGTGCCAATGAAAAGAAGCCAAAATACGTTTTTAAGAATCTCAGCTAAACTGATGATTATGTTTTCATGAAGGAGGGCCTGCCTCGTGCCGTAAACAATGACAGAAGTGAGTGCTCGGCCCCATACACCATGCAGTTGCATCCAACTTGAGGCCAGGATGGGATCATAGATTGACTGATGGATGGATGGCAGGGGTGCTGAGCTGCTGGTCCTGGAGCAAACACCCCAACTTGCTGAAATCAGCAACGCTTCAACATTTTTTCATTGACAGCCAACGTGTTGCAAAGGAAGGAGAAAAAAAAAAAAAACCAACATTGTTTTTATTGCCTCTTGAATGTCAGCTGGCATACTCTAACTTGGGATAATGTACCCTAATTACATAGCTAGCCTTCCAAACACACTCTTCAAGTCTGCCGCATGTGGCATTTACAGTTGCTGTAATAACACAACAGACAGCCAAGCAGCACAGCATAAGCACACCTCTGACCTGCAAGTGACCCACTAATTAGTGGATGCACAAGGTTAACGAATGGAGCACTTCACCCAGGGAGGCGTGTTAGCAGCATGAACTCCAACCTCAGTAAACTGGGAAATCTATGCCAGGAGGTGTTTACACATTCATTAGTGGCATTGGCGAAACAAAACACAACAGAAAAGCCCCTTCCCGTTAATATTATGCTTAGAATAAAATGAGAGGTCTCTTTTTTCTGCACGCAACAATTATTGCAGAGGTTGAATCTTAACTATGGAATTAGGTGCTGCATTTGGAAACTACAGGCAATTACCTCCCAGTTGGCCCCGGATGCTTTGCCAGGGCTTGTCTACCATCACTACCAAGTCACAAATCCCTTGTTTTATCTTTTGGTTTAGTAGGAAAATCGTTCTGGATGCTCCAGATTACAGCTGAATTAGCACTTCCAGACAGCTGGAAGCATTTGGACCTGTGTTTGGAGGGCACATCTGGCCCAACACAAGGGTGCAAGACTTGAAGAGCCCGTTGGAGTGTGCTGCTCGCCACAGGGCTGGCCAGGGCATTCCCTGGAGCCAAGAGATTGCATTTCCACCCTCACTCTTCTTCTCCAAGAGGGAGAATTATACCAATAATCCAGAGAAAGGGGCACATCTGACTTTTCCCCAGTGCTGACAGGTAGAGACAGCTAAGACGGTCAAACAGCTGGACCCCAAGCCACCAAACCAGCAGCTTCAGTGGAAATGGGGTCAGCTTTCCCTGTTTGCCTGTCAGATGCTCATATCAGGACAGAAAGGGAAGGTTGCTGATGTCTCCAGTCAGATATATCAAAGCAGCTCCCAGCTCTGCAGTTGTAGTGGCAAATCAATAGCAGGGTTATTACTACAAACTGCTGATCCCAGTCTCCATCACACAATGACACGGGCATGTCCCAAAATGTACTCAATCCTCAGTTAAACCTCCTAAGGCATGATCTAGACCTGACAAGAAATATAACAGGCAAAAATTGCAGAGAAACTGATGGGAGTGCAGGCATCCCAGGCAGGACCCAGGGCTGTGCAATCACAGCAGTGCACGAGTGATAGATGGAGCATGAGCAGTTTGTTATTAAAAAAAAAAAAAAAAAAAAAAAAGGAAACGGCTATTTTTCTCAAAAGAGTAATTTTGGTGGGAAAGCCCTTTTTGACAGAACACCAAAAATCTGGAAGCTATTTTTATATTTTCTTTTTAAAGACAAATAATCTAAACACTTCCAGCTCAATCAGAACAACCCCAATGGGCTCTAAGCATCGCCCATTTGGGAAAGGGAGTGTCAGCTCTGTTGACAAAACTGATAATCTTTAAGTTCTGTTAATATTTTTCCTATAGAAACAAGGCATTTCTTGGGCAGCCCAGAGACACCTCAGCGCTGCTGGAGTGACACAGCCCAGCTAGGGACTGGTGCCACACATCACCTCCTGGAAGCCCTGGCTAAAACCTGCACCCTCCATCGCTCCCGCAGCAAAGATGCAGAGGACCCACAGATTTCACATCTCCCACTCAAGAATCCTCTCTTCTCTGGACAACATTGACTTCTTAGGGGAGAGAAAAGTATAAGTCCAATTTTCCTAGCAAACTCACTGGCTCTGTCTGATAAGCCAATCTCCCCCTGTTCCTGCCAAAGTAAGGAAAGACTTCCCATATTCGCCTCCTTCTTTAAGGGAGGCAAAGAGCAGAGCACTCCATTTGAAACAGGTATTTTTCAGATACATTTTGGAGCAAAGATTTCCTTTGATCCTCAGTCCAAGCTGGGATTTTCAGCAAAGCTGTTCCCTCCAAGTTATTTGTGGTGAATGTAATTCCCCTCCAGCTAACGCCCATATGGGAAGCAGCCCCCCTGAACAGGCCTGCTCCTAGAGGGAACGGTCCACGAGGGAGTTTCCACATCATCCCCAGCCCAGCTCAACAATGTGAAAAGCCAAAAGAAAAGCAATGGTAGGAATTTATTTAGCAGCAAAGAAAACAACAAGTAGCCAGAGGCTGAGAAAAGAGAAATCAAGGCAGTGGAGGCGGAGGGGTGACTGCCAGCCCCAGGGGGCTGGGGCAGAGGATATCCTGGCACAGTTTGCTGCGCTCCTCATTTTGAACAAGGATAACGGAGCAGGGTGGTTTTCCCTGGAGAGGCTGGAGTTCAGCTGACGGTAACTGTGGCTTATTCACTCCACTCCAGCCTAGCAGACACAAAGCAGCCTCTAAAGCAAAAAAAAAAAAGGCACTTCCCCCTTATTGGAAGATGAGGGGATTTTTGCTCTAATCCCTGAACAAACACATTTAATGCCATTAAACACTCGCTGGCATTACTGAAACATATCATTCTCATGCTGCTGCATGCAGAGCACAGGCTGGATTTCAGAGAGCTGAGCTCCTGTGATTGCTTTGCAGTGACAGCCCGGCCCCAGTGGAAAAAACAACTCCTTTGTCACCGCTCACTAGGAACGGGAGGACAGTGGTAAGGTAACTTCAGGGAAACAGATAGTTTGGAAGATCTTATGGTCCAACATCTGTAATTAGTTTGGAAGAATCCATGCAAATCTCAAAACAAACCAGGTCTCTCTCCCTTGCCTTCCCATTCTGCAGTCTTTCTCTCCTTTATCCCAGTTTGCCTCTACTCTTCTGACCGACAATTCGCTCAGAAAGAAGCATCTCTTCTCCTGCTGGGGGTAAGGGAATCAAAGGGGAAAGGATGACAGCTGGGCAGGATATTTCCCGGCTCCTGACACTCCTGACACAGTATTTTCTCCATCCCATCTTAAAACTGGAAAAGACAAAAAAAACCCCAAAACCCAAACCTTGACGAAGTCGCATGAGCCAACACCAACTGAATTGAGCAGATGTCAGTATTTTTTTCAATTGAAATCAAACCAGCTTATGCTTTTTCTTTCCTTTTTGTTTTAAATAAGGAGACATTAACTTGGGGTTTGTTTTAATAGGGATTACTGACAATTCCAAAGCAAGACAGCATTTGTATGAAAAAAGTCATTGCTGGAGCTCGGAGGATTTAACTCCGTAACATTATAAGAGTCAAATTATCCCTTAAAATGATCCCTTTCTCATTAGGAGCTATTTTAAAAACTGGATTTCTCAAGACTTACATTTCCCAGACATTCCTGACCAGCTCTTTTCTGGGTTACATGGACAGAGATTATTATGTGGTTAGGAATTCAAATCACCGATATGATGAGTTGGACAGGGGTGGCCCCGCTCCAGCATGTACTCAGAGCCTGCTACCACCTGATTGCTGCTCTGTGGCCTTAGGGCAACATGAGCTCTGCAGATGCTCATCCTTTGCCCATCACTGTGGTAGGTCTTTTCCAGGCTCCAGGTGAACCAGATAAAGCAATAAATACTTGCAGGAAAAAAAAAAGTTTTGGAAAGGATCTATAATCACATTTTTCTAGGCTTAATGCAATGCCTCTGCACAAAGGGCGTCTCCCGCCCCAGCTCTTCCCTTTACACCTCTCTCTGAAGCACACGGCTGCACTAAGACATGGGTATGAATCCACTTGGGCAATTCCTGCCTTTCCATGAAGCCTTATAGGACAAATGACGCAATGCAACTGGCCCCTCCATGGAAGCAGCAGTAAGGACAGGATCAGTCTGGTTCATGAGGACTGCACCCATCTCACACCTTCCTCCTGCTGCAGCCTTTCATCCTCATGAGACACCCGCCCAGCTGCTCATCAGCCTCTCTTCCCTCCCTGTTTTCAACAGTACAACCAGTATCAACAGCAATTCTTTCCCAGCCAGACTTGCTTGGACTAGGACAGGTTAGGGAGCAATTACCGGAGCAGCTTTGCTGGTGGACTTGGGGGAGAGGATGGACAAAGAGCTGGAAAAAAAAAAAACCAACACCAAAACACACACCTTGTAGCCAGCACAGCTGCAGCCTGAGGTCAAGTCCCCAGCCTTATAAATACCCCTCTGGTTTAGGGCATAGACACTTCTTAAGGAAATCAAATAGATTCTGGCTCTGTCTTCTCAACCAGCAACTGTTTGCTCCTCAGGCTCTCACACAGGGACTCTCAACAACTGAAGGACACGTCAGCACCTTACTGTCTTCCGCTCCTCCAGCGCCGGCAGCTTCAAGTGCAGAGTAATTGCTGCAGCAAAATAATGCCCCCAACTTCAACACACAGAGCTGCCACCAAGCCCGCGGCATTGACACAACACTGGAGCAAAATAAAGCTGCAACCATCCCTTTAAAAGAGGAAGAAATTGGCTTCATAGGACTATAATGATGATGAGGAGTTTAAATGTAACCACAAACATAAAACTTTAAAACTCTCATAAACAGATCTGAAAGGAAGCCAGAGGACCTGGTGCAAATGTGAGCTACTCCAGTACAAAGTAATAACAAAGACACAACGATAAACCTGGGCAAGAAAGAAGGAGAATCATTGAAGAGTCTTCCTTTTTCATGTATGCAGCAACTAGCTTGAAAATAGGACAGTTTATAAGCAGGGCAAGATTGGTTTGTTGGGGGTTTTTTATTATTTTTTTTTTTTTTTGCACTCCTGGTTAATTGGTGTGCACAGTCAGAACGCAGACACGCCAAACACAGATGTGTCAGCCCAAAGAGGTTCTTCAGATGGCCCCGAGCCAGGTAAACATTTGACTAAAAAGTCCACCTAATTTTAGTGGGCTGAAGTCTGGAAAAGTGATTAACTACAGAAAGGCCAGTGTATTGCTTTGTACCTGGGGAATGCTGGAGCAAAGCAAAGGCTCTCAGGCCCTAATTAAGAAACTGCCTTTTCACTCGACGGAAAGCCGGAGCGCCGTGAAACGAAGGAAGCTGGTCCTTTTCCAACAGTGCTCATAAAGCTGTCAATAAGTTGAGAAAGTGGCCTTGATGGTGTGAAAAGCCATCTCCAGAAAAAAAAAAAAAAAAACGAAAAAAATTCTTTGCTGTTCAATAATGCCTAACAAATCATCTAGGATCACAGAAATGGCAAATTTAACAGCAAATTAGTAGCATTTATGAAATCTAGACAGTTAGCCAACAAGAAGAGAAAAAATCAAGAGCAGGTAATTATGAAATCAGATTCCACAGATTTTTTTAATTTTTTTTTTTTTTTAAATCCCCCCCCAAATTCTGGGCCTTTCTATTGTCGCTCAAGACAGCAAGGGATTGTCCTTCTCTTGGAATCAAAACGTTCCTTTTGGGAACACAATGCCAACAGCAAACACACGAGGTGTGGCACGCTGCAGGCGAACGTGGGCACGTTACTGCCCAAGGGATCCCACCGCGGCGACCATACTCCAGGAGAATACAGTTCTGCCGGGATTCCTACAGATCCACAGTGCAGTACAGACCTGGTTTCCAGATGTAGCTCTTGCAGCTGTGAGAAAAGTCCATCACCTTATCTTTACAGACTCCAGAGCTTCCAGAGGACTAAAATGGCTACTTCTCTTCATAAAATTAATGGCATGCTTTTTATGGGTTTCAGCTACAGCTGGGAGCCTGATTCTGCTTAGAAGGGACTGTTAATACAATTACCAGGCTGGTTTTACACTGTAAATCCTCAGTTGTTTTCTTTGCACTGTTTAGGAGTTTCTCATTTAGACCTGCCCTGGAAATCAGGTAGGGTTGTTACCGCAGCTGTACCGAAAGTTATGCTGGCACTTGCTTTATAAAAAACATATTTTCAAGGTTTATAATGGCAATAAAAGTTTCCCCTTCTTGCCAAAACTTGGCATTGACACTTCAGCAGAACTCTGGAGAACATTTTTTGGAAAATTTTGAAGAAAATAACACACACACCCCATGCAGTTTTCAGGCCCAAAGGCTTTAGAGAGCTGACAGGACTGGGGGGTTGTAAGTGAGGTGTGGGGACATTTCCACAGCATCTGCAGTATGGCATGAGTTACCCTCCCAACCACATGCAAGCTCCAGAAGGACTCCAATCTCTTGTCCACCATTAGGAAGTGGTACCACATTAACTTAATTCCAGGCTGATAAACCTCCTGATGTGAATACAGTTATAAATGTTTATTTTTAGGTATTTTATAGTGGTGGAGTTACCCACTTATGGGGAAAACAAGCTGTACCAGTGTAAGTCCTTACATTATTATAATTATGCCAACACAGTTCTGAATGTGCAGTTATAAGAAAAAAAAAAAAAAAAATCACAGTTTTATCCAGTGTGACCATATCAAATATTAGCCAGATTTAATCAAATGAGAAATGAAGGGGGAGAGAGAATATTTATTTACCACTAGAAAAGCAATCAGGAAACAATTTTGCCTTCCCAGAAGAGTTTGAGATTCCCATGCAAAATCAGATGAACAGTTACGTCTCAAATCTTCGAGCGCTGAAAAACAGGAAGGAGAGGGGAAACTTCATTGGATGAATAAAAAACAGGAGGGTGTTTTGTTTTGCTTTTATCTTTATGTGGTTTGTTTGTTTGTCTTTAGGCAAGATGCAACTTTCAGCCAAAACCGGATTTTTTAAATCTATTTCAGAAAATGTTGACTCAGGCCATTTAGGAAACTATGCCAACACAAGAGAAGAAGAAAAGTCCTTGCAAGGATAAATCCTGGTTAAAAGCTAGGGAACTAGGAATGGTCAGATCTGGCAAGGGAGCAAGGTCGACATGGAGCCCTAGAGAGATCAGGGCCATTAAAAATGCATGTTCATAAATGACCTGGAAAAGGGCGTGAGCAGTGAGGTGGGAAAGTTTGCTGACAACACTAATTTTGAGCGCATCATGATGAACTACAAAACAATTTTATGATACAGTGACAGCTAATAAAATGGCAGATGAAATTCAATGCAGATAAATGTAAAGGGACTCACCCAGGAAAAAATACAATGTATACTTCCTATATAAAATGATGGGCTCTAAGCTGACCATAACCACTCAGGAGCAATACCTTGGGGTTGTGACAGATGGATCTGTAAAACATCAGCTCATTGCTCAGCAGCTATTAAAAAAGAACCAGTCATTAGAAATTATTATGAATAAAGACCAAACTAGAGAATACCACTGTACAAGTCTGTGCTTCACCTGCAGCCTAATCGCCATGTGCAGTTGTTGTTCCCTCATCTCAGAAAAGATATTGTGGCATTGCACCAGCAACAAGAGTGGTCGGGGGAAACTATAGCTCCCATATGTAAGGGTCAAGCAAGCTGGGACTCTCCAGCCTAGGAAAGAGTTGACTCTTAGAAGGAAAGGACAAAAGTCTATGAAACCACAAGTGACATGGAGAGGTGGCTCTGTTCACATCCACTTCCCATACAAGAATTTGGAAAGAGCATCAAATTAAGCTGTTATGAGCCAGGTTCCAATCCAGTGAAGCAGATGACTCTCTACCCTGAATATATTGTCTCTCATTGCAAATGGAGGTTGTGGATACTAAAAGTTTGCCTTGGTCAATAGAAAATGAGACAAGGACATGGAAGAAAAGTCCATCAAGTGCTACTGAATACACAAAATCCACAATTATCACAGGACAACTCCTGAATTGAAAACTGAAAATTTTTAGGGCTGGGCAAGGTATCATGCATGCTTACCCTGTTATTGCTCTTCCCGATGCTTGCACTTACCGCCACTGCTGGAGTCTAGTATTGAGCAAGCTGTGGCCATCACCTTTCCCAGCATGGCCACTCTTAGCTTCTTTTCCCCCATTTTGAAATTTGTTACTTGCAAACTAAGAAAATTGTCAAAAATTGCTCTCACACAGGCAGTTTTGGTCAGCACTGTTATCTTCCACTGCCTCCCTGCTGGCAGCATCGTGGGATGGGACACGCTCACGTTCTATTTAGATGGGACTTATATCCAGGATCAGCAGGCAAGAAAATCCCTTTGCACCATTACCTTTTTTTTTAGCCAGTTATGGAACAGATAAGAATTTCCCAAATACTAAGATTTCTACAACATGTTAAACTTCAGGGCAAAGATTGGCATAACACTGTGTCAGTTCTCATTGCATCAAGTTCTGTCCAGGGCATCAGCACCAAATGGTGGTGAAGAACAGCCTGATAGCCAGCCTTCAGCGCTGCCTTTAAGGAGCCACTGCTGAGCAAGACATCAGAAAATGAGACCCAAGGGCTCTGTACGGCAACAAGCAAGAGCTATCTCTGGCCCTTCCCTTTCTTCCAACATTTTTTCCTCAGTGTGATTTTCCTTCTCATTTACCTCAATCAATCTCTTCCCATTTCCAGACCAAAGACAATTCTGTAGGGATTCATTACAGTTGTTGCTATTTTCACAGGACAGCAGCCACGCTGAGTGCTAAGTTAATTAGCCATCACCTTCCACTTCCTCTGCTTAGAGCAGATCGGAACAATCGCTCCTTTAAGTCCATTTCACCCTTGCCACAGCCAACCTGCACAGGGGAGACCCAGCCAGTCTATCAGAGAGTAAGAATGGACCCTGAAAAGCCCTTGTCACGGTATTTTTAGGATCAAGGCCCCTACAACAAGGGTATGCTGCCACTGTGTGTCTGTTGATACATTTATAAGCTTTGGGGTTTAAATTAGAGTATGAGAGCCTTTGACAGCACTGATACAGGATGGGGAGCAAGGTGGGTATGATCTCCAAGGCTTCTGAAGGATGTTCTTTTGCTGTAGGTTGCAATCTAACTGTATAACTAGAAGAATAGGAGATTGGAACCTTTCCATCTCTGTTTCAGTTAATTTTATCCCTTAGAAATAAGTCAGAGAGGTGTCTGGTTTGCACAGGCAGTTCCATGATGGCAAGGAGGGTCTTTGTAGGGCAGCCACAAGGCTGGAGTGTGGGGTCTGCTGAAACAGCAGCAACTGGGCCTCTGATCAGTCACTGAATGAACTTTTTTCCTTATCCAAATCTGGCATCAGTCTGAGTTTCAGTATGCCCAGAGGTCCTTCTCTGATGAATTCTCCATTTGGCTGTTCTGGCTTCCTGCACTGTACTAAGTTTAGCCCTGGGCCAAGTTCTGATATCGTTCACATCTCATCACCCGGATGACGTTAAATTCAGGCATCCTGTTAGCCACATCTGTCAGCTCTCTTGCGATAAGCATGTTTCTGATCATCATTGCAGTTGCCCTTTATCCACAGCCAAGAAAATGCCTCCAGCAACATCTCCAGCAAACAAGTCTGGTCCATAGGTTTTTTGTATAGTGGCTGGTAATAGAACAAGGGACAGTTTAGGACTGGAAGAGGCCAGAGTGGCATTGCAGAACCTGTTCAGAGAGTATCAGAGTGGCCACTTTGGCCATAATTGAGTGTTATATTTTTTAGAGAAAACAGCCATCTCACCTCTGAACCTTTCCACCACTGACAAATATCTGTGCTACCTTCCCATCACTCCCAGCAACAGCCCCAGGTACCTGCAGCCTAGACAAACAGAACGTGTTGAAGATGCATTTAGGTGTTACCAAAGGCAGCAGCAGCAGACGTCCCCTGTCCCTGTGGAGAGCGGAGTGCAAGGCAGTCTCATACACTGACATTGCTCTTTCTGCTTCCTCCCAGGGAAGGTTCAGGGCACGTCAGGGCATTCCTCTGCAGATCTGAAAGCAGATCTTCCAGGACTGCTGTCTCTCTCCCAGGAATAGATTCCTGACCTGACCTTACCTTATGGCGGAGACCACCGCTGTGAAATAAAATATGACTTCTGAAGTTGTGTTTTTATGATCTATGAAATCACCCAGACCTCTTGGGTAAATAAATTCTGGATATGAAGCTGACCTCTTAGCTTTTAGCATATCAGTAAAGCCTTAAAGTTTTTCGTTAAGCTTAAATAACATCTAAAAAGCCCTGTTTTCTAGTTTTTCTTAAAAATCGCAAGGAGGTAAAGTCTCATGGTAAATTTTGCTTCAAATATCAGAGATACAAGTTCAATAAGTGTAATACCTTAACTGCAGAATGCCAGAGACAAGCAGTGCTATTCATGCAAGGCTTTTGTAACGTTATTGCACTGTGCTGCCTACGTTGCCTCTTAAATGCTCTTAGAAATTTGTTTTCACAGCTCCAACTGATTTCAATCACCGAGCAAGTGAGGAACTAACAGCCTAGGCCCAGAGAAAAGCACCAAATTTCATTCCTCAGAGTCCTCTTCTGTCAGGTCACCAAAGCCCTACTGCCATGACCAAAGCCCAACTTGGCATCACACAACTCAGGACCACAAACAGAACCTCAAGTGGACTAACAACATGGAGAGGAAGGACAAGGGTAAATATTAGATGAAGTTGTCATCCAAAAAAGAATGCCTTCAGCCAAGAGGAAAAACACTGTACCAATCCCATCGCTTCTCACAGGCAATATTCCAGGACATGAGAAGTTGAGAAATTGAAATCCAAAGAAACATGCAATTAAACTGCAGAATTGACTAATGCAAGAAGGTCTT
>NW_009259586.1:1379121-1394325 GCF_000687185.1 Egretta garzetta
AAAAATCATATAAGGATACTAGAAGAGATATCAAACTCTGCTATCACCTAGCTTTCCTTTCTCAGGAAGCATGAGGCACAATCCACTCCCAAAAACAGGACACAAAACTGTACAGGTCTGACTGGTCCAACCTGACCAGTTGGTGGCATGAGGTCTTCAAGATTTGAGTGTAGTGAATATAGTATACTATATTTGAGTACAGTTTAGCAACAGACAAGACCAGAAAGAGCATTCCATGATCAAGGGACAAAAACTCCAAACACTCTCCACACCAATTTCTAGCACCTGTCCCCTATCTCTAGAAAATGGGCAACACTACTTGGAGAGAAAAAAAAAAAAAAAAAAAAATCAGCCGCTGCCAATTATAACCCAGCATATCTGTTCCAAAAACATGTGGTTAAATAACTCACTGGTACAAATCATGCCTTCCCTGAAGTCAATGCCAATTTGCCGCTGCCCAGAAGTGAACCGAGCTGTATTTTGGTGTGGTCAGATTATGGTAGGTGTTGTCCCTACACTCCTCAAGCACTTTGCAATTCAAACCCACTGACATGAAGAGAAAGTCTCCCACTGACTTCCCTTGTGCCCGAATCAGCCTCTACATCTCCACCTCTGATGGAAGGCAACAGGGGGCAAATCCTTTCCCCTTCCTACATGAGCCACTTGGTTCACATTAACTGTAAAAGTCACATAAGACTACAAACGAGTGATTCATAGGGAAAGGCAGAGAAGGAAGAACAGCAGTTCTCGTGCAGCAAAGTCTTTATTAGGAGACTGGAAGTGAAGAGGTCTCAGGATTGTCTGGAACGCACCCAGACCTTGCGGGATCCATCTATGGATCAGCATGATGTAACCAAACACACCCATATGCCAGCTGGTTTGTGTAAAGTCTCTGCTATTGCCCTCCAGCCATTCCTCCAGCCCCTACTATGACACTTTCCCAGCTTGCTGAGCTCACTTCCCCTTGTAAGAAGGATTTTTGATGAAGTGGAGCAATGATAACCACATGGGCTTACTCACCCTCACCCAAGTCATCTGCTCTGGCAGGCTGGTGCTCAGGGGATGCAGGATTTCACACATCAGCTCATAAGGACCCAGCAGGTCAGAAAAATAATACACACCCGGGATGGAGTGCACCTTGCTGCCTGCATCATTTTGTTTAATTTTTTTTTTTTTTTTTTTTTCCTCAGAAGATCTTCATAGTCAATTTTCCTTCTGTTTTCATTTGTTGACTCAGCTGCACTCACAGCCTGAGGCAATGGATCTGGCATGGTGGGGCCCTCATTCATGCAGTTCAGTTGCTGGTAACAGCTGGGATCACTGTGGGTCTTCAGGTCTTTGGTATATAGGTTCTGGTGTAAGCAGAGAAAAAAAATAATCTCCCCAAACTGCGGGCCAAAAACATGTCAGTCATGTAACATTGGCATGTTTGGGATTTCCATTTTTCCTCCACCCATCCCTCCTTTAGGGACATCAAAGAAGGAGAGCCAGGAGGTGGTTGGTAGCCTAACCAGAGCTAATAACGTGGAACTGAGGATCAGTTATTAAAGGACAATTTGTCATTAGTTAACAGGGAACCTGCTGTCATCTGCCTGATCAATAATGCATCCTGGACATTATTCTAACCATACCTTATCATCACCTTCCGGTTTTGGGACACATCCTCCCCCACAACAAAACTTGACTGATACTTGACTGAAAGTGTTGTGTGAAGATCTTCTCAGTACAGTCTTTAGTTGCAAACTATTCCCATCCTGATCCATTGGAGTGCCCATTGTATTTCTAAGCTGCCTGCAAGATCCTGTGCATTTTTATGGGAAAGACCACTAGCCTAGGTTATATTCAGCAAAGACATTGTCATGGCCTTAATTTAAGAAGGGCTGCAAATTCCAGGCATATTTTCTGCACAAAGATGTTCCTGCTAGTCACCTCACAAATGAGCCACTTGAGCTGTGTCTCAGTAACCAAAAATGGTAGGCTGAAACCAAGGACAGACAGTCTGGAAGATACCTGAAACCCCCTCATTGTCTTCTCAGGGCCTGATGAGATCCTTGACACCCAGAAGAAACTTTGGCAAATGATACTTTCCAATGCACACACCATTAATATATGGCTGGTGTAACTCTCCCCAAGTCACTTCTGCTCAGACACCTTCCACCATGTGCAGAGCTCTGCAGGTGGGATACACACAATTTATGGGTACAGAGTAATTATTTATTGGTTAATATCCCCAGTAGATTTCTAGGAATTACATGCTACTAGGTTAAGTATTAGCACACCCGCTGAGTTTCTGCATGCTAAGCAATCATCAGTCAGGTGGGGATGTGTTAGCCTTCTTCAAATAGGCTGATTCTCAATCTCCGTAGTTGCTATCTTTCTTTTTTCTACATTTTTCCTTACAGTTTTGTAACTTTTCACATCAACAGTTTCCCTCTTGAATCCTCAAATCATTATCTCAACCATTACACTCTGTTTTCCCGTTTCCTACCTTGCACGCCTTTAGCTGACGGACTTTCTCACAGCTCAGAAACAACTTTCTCAGCAAAACTGAGCCAAGGTCACACAGCTGCACTGCACCAAACCAGGCCTTGGGTCTGAAAGAGCTAACTCCTGGGCTGTAGGTTACATTGGGTCATCTTGGCAACCCAGAGCTCATTTTTCTGGCTTACAAAGATCTCTGCTGACTCCCAAGGCAGGAATCTTACATTGCCATTTGAACACTCAGTTTGAAGCGTGAGCAGCTAGGACAAAGCCCCAAGGGTCGGGCCAAGGCTAGGCTAAATCACACAGCAGCGTGCGTGTCCTCCAGCATGTGAGAGAGTGCTTGCCAAAGACCCAACCACCAGCCCTGCAAGTGGTGCATGCACTGTACTTCAAGGGATGGGTTACATCAGCATACACCATGTCCCACCACTGCTCCCCATCGCTAGCGAAGCATTACCAAAAGGAAAAATAATCAGTATTTCCTCAAGGCTTTAATGTGTTGAGTAGGGAAGGATGTATACTTGCTATCGCTGAACAGCAACCACTGAACATCCATGAGGTCAGCAGCTGCTGCCCAAATGCATTTCTTCCAAGGAAAAAGGCAAAAAGAGAGAAGGGACTAAGCTCTCACAGTGCTTTGTCCTTCAGAACAACAGCTGGGAACTCACCCCCAGGAGTGCTATACTGAGCCTCACTACACTGCAAAGGCCATAATTGCATCTGCATAGGAAATTAGCTGAGGGCCAGGGAATACCCACCCCCAAAACAGGATGGGCCTGAGCCAGGAACAAGCATCACCTGGGTCAGGGTAACCCCCAGTATCAATACAGGCTGGGGGAAGAAAGGATCGAGCCCAGCCCTGCCGAGAGGGACTTGGGGGTACTGATGGATGAAAAGCTGGACATGAGCTGGCAATGTGCGCTGGCAGCCCAGAAGGCCAACCCCGTCCTGGGCTGCATCAGGAGAAGTGTGGCCAGCAGGCTGAGGGAGGTGATCCTGCCCCTCTGCTCTGCTCTGGTGAGACCTCACCTGGAGTACTGCGTCCAGCTCTGGAGCCCTCAGCACAAGGACATGGAAGTGTTGGAGCGGGTCCAGAGGAGGGCTACAAAAATGATCCGAGGGCTGGAGCCCCTCTCCTATGAGGACAGGCTGAGAGAGTTGGGCTTCTTCAGCCTGGAGAAGAGAAGGCTGCGGGGAGATCTGATTGCGGCCTTTCAGTACTTAAAGGGAGCCTATAGGAGAGATGGGGAAAATCTTTTTAGTAGGGCCAGCTGCGACAGGACAAGGGGTAATGGTTTTAAACTGAAGCAGGGTAGGTTTAGACTGGATCTAAGGAAGAAATTCTTTACAATGAGGGTAGTGAAACACTGGCATGGGTTGCCAAGAGAGGTGGTGGAGGCCCCCATCCCTGGAAACATTCAAGACCAGGTTGGATGGGGCTCTGAGCAACCTGATCTAGTTAGCAGCGTCCCTGCTCCCTGCAGGGGGTTGGACTAGATGACCTCTAGGGGTCCCTTCCAACCCAAGACATTCTAGGATTCTATGATCATTTACAAATCTAGCCAAGTAGATAAATCTAGCCAAGCAGAAAAATCTATATAAAGGGATGGGAAGAGTGGATTCCTGGGAAAACACTGATGGAAGTGAAACGAGTTTGGAAAACTCTAACCCTTCCTGTCAAAAAGGAACTTTTGCCAGAAATACATTGACCCTTTCCACAAAGAAAAAAAAAAGATTTTGCAACAGCAAGCTAACATGTCTCAGCAAAATTTTAGTTCAACACCACCAACCTTCTACTGAGAAGCCGTTTTAATGGCCAGTTCTCAGTCAGCCTTATCTAACCACTTAAAACGTCTGACAGAACTAAGAGCAGTAGCAGAATGAAACTAACTTTCCTCCTCTTCATGAGCACCAACAAGACCAGCACAAAATAAACTCCACCATTTCTCACTTTATCCCTTAGATTAGTCCAACAATTAACTGCAAGCAGCAGTTCAGTGTGCATCATCTGTGAACTAGTCCCTGAGCCAGTCCATGACTTCACTACTCAAAGCTGCTCACCCCAGAGCTGGAATGAATCATTTTTATCCAATGGACCGTTCACTCCAGTGTGTTTGCTCTTCATTACCCACGTGTGAGACTGCTTGTACAATTCACACAATATCATTTCTACTGCCGCAGTGGATAACTAACTTTCTAAAGACAGAAGGGAGCAAGCAATCCTCCTGTTCATGCAGAAATCCTCTTGTCCTTTCAGAGGACAAGAAGAAATAACAGCCAACTCCCAAAGAAGACATACAAGTAGGAAAGCATTCTTATGGCTGCTTGAATGGACACAGATAATTATGAGGATCAGCCCTAGGCAAGACAACTGATGTCACTACTGAAAGAGAGAGAGATGCAGTCATGGACATTGCCTTGTGACAGTGAGAAATTCTCCTAAAGACAACTAGGAGTATGTCTAAAGAGCCCAGGGTATCCAATACACAATACTAAGGCGAATGGACTCCAACACTACCATAACATCCCACAAATGCAGCTTCGGCTATCATTAACAACAGGTTATCATCCAAGATGCTTAACCATTTGTCAGTACATTTAACCAAACAAGTCTTTCTTATTTCCCTGCTGTAACCCAAACAGCATCCTTTACGCTCAACCTGTTGCAAGGATTTCTGTGACTCCTAGCACACATACTATGTTTGTCATCAACAGTTATCTCCTACTGCATCTCCTGTCCTTGGAAATGTTCATCTTTGGCAGCTTGCAGTTAGTGAAAGCGGTATCCCCATCCACCTAGAAGCATTCACAATTGGAAGCTTACCATTAAAATGTCATTCCTAGGGTCCTACAACAGAGCTGGAAGGAAGTTGCGCCAGAAACTGGACTGTAACTCATGGGAACAATGAGTGATTTGAGATGAAACCAGCAGTCAATATCTGACAAATTAACCTTCTCAGAGAAAAGTAAGTTTCTAATATACCTGTTCCAGATGAGAGTGTCAAGATTTAAATAGGCACCAGGTTTGCATAATACCCTCCAGATAAGCAGCACTACACCAAAGCCCTGCAATGAATGAAGGATTTATTTCATGTCTTATACATTTCTGTACTCCAGAAGAGGCCATTCATCATTGTGCCAATACTGCAGAGATTTCACTGGAAGCTCCAACAGCTCTAGATTATCAGGGAATTATATATTTTTTCCCCACTGAATAATCATTCCCAGAAGCCTACTAGAAAAAAAAAAAAAATCCCATTTTCATCATGTAGACTAATGACACTGCAAGAGATGACATTCACTTTTAATGACTACCCAGCCAAAGACACTGAAACCTCTCTTTTTGACCAGTTGAATGGATCTGTTCATTACCACTTAATTTCCAGCTCTATTTAGACATGCACTCAACATCTCATAGACAGATCTTCATCAATGCCCTGGCTACATAGGACCTCTATAAAAAGAAAAAATTCCAAGAGTTACTCCACTATCACTGTAATGAGATTCCTCCTGATTCAAGGACCACTAGAAAGGATATCCCCATTCTTGTGGCCCGTACATTCAGCCTCCTACTCACAGATCCTATCCACACTGCCAACAGTACACATAAAACTTGTGTGTGTGAGACCACACATAACATAGCCACATCCTGACAAACCCAGGTTAATCCTCTCCTGAACACAGGTATCTCTGAAAACTCACTATTGCCTTCCTTGGCAGCTGACCTGCCTGACAAGGACAGGAACGTGTCCAGCAGTTGGCAGCTGGACAGTGGCAATGGATTTAATGCAAGTGTAACTATTTTGTGTGTCAGTACAACATCAGAGGAATCTGGGAAAGCCAACACCAGCTCAAAGCTTGTGGACTGTGGGATATTAAGAGAGGTAGAAGCTTGTATCCCAGTAGTTTGAGGGCTTAATTTGCTTAAGCTCCTCTCAAGACTGCCAGGCTCAGATACGATTGTAATAAGGCTATAACTTTCCTGTTGAGACTGATATATTGATCAATTCAGAAGCTACATGAAGTTTGCCCCATCTGGAAAGAACTCCGCATGAGGTATCCTACCTTCGGTATTCTGTGACAGCCTTTAAACCTACAGCCTCTGCATCAGTTTTCCTTAAATAGGAAAGTGATTTTGGGGGTGCATGGATCATGTCAGGCAGCAATGTTCAGAGTTGGGAAAACCTTTTGATAAGGGGAAGGAGGTTACTGTATATAAAAAAACCCCATACCATCACTGCTGGAATCACTGGAAGTTATTGCTGTGTTATTCTTTTGTTTCAAATCTGCTGCTGCTTCTGCAAAGAGGCCCTTGGAAAAGACTTATTAGAGAAAGCATGCTTATACTTTAAAGGGATGCTGTCACGAATCATGGACAGAAAGCATGCACAAATCTCAGTACTGAGATCACTCTTACTTGCAATACCTGTTAACACTTGAAAACACTTTTGAAGACTAATAACTAAAATACACACAGTCACTCAAAGGAGGACACCAGTGCAGGAAGCGGAATTACTTCAGGGGCTTCCTTGCTCTGCTGTTTTCAGCCCAAGTGCTAGAAACAACCTTGCTAATGTGGATCTCGGGACCTTACTGCAAGATCACAGGTCTGCCTCTGCCACCCAACCCAATGACTTCTGAGCCCAGTGGCCTGTTTCACCCAGATCCAACAGCAGGGCAGAGGTTTCAAAATCATCACATATATGAAGACACATACTGAAAGACCGCATGAGACATGGTGTAGCATAAGCCCAATCTTTATCAGGCACCAAAGAATCCCAGTGAAATACAAACATTTTGAATACTCCCAACTATGGGAAATATTTCCTGGAGTAGGCACCAAAGAACCCAATCCGAAGACCTGGCTCTGCAGGAAAGGAACATTTTGCTGCTCTCTAACCCATTTTTTTTCCTGACTGCTTTTCTGTATGTTCACACATAGAGGGCATGGCTAAACAACTTTGCCAGCAACAGCTCCAGAGGGGCCATAGGACCCTCCATCCAGAGCCCCGTCTGCTCTGGTCTGTTATTCATCCCCAGCCGCCCTGGAGAGCTACATTACTCCCTCCCTGCCACAGCAGCTATAACCAGCCCTGCACACCACCTTCCTCAGGCACTGAGGGTCAGAGAGGCAAAAATGTCTGGTAAAGTCTGTTTGCTGAAAAACACAGTACCTAGTTCATCAAAACTATTCACAAATCTGAGACAAGTTGAGAGTGCTGTTACCTCCCTCTCTCAAAACAGCAATCAAGGAACAGCACCATTTTGCACAGTCACCTTCCACGTGGAACCTGCCTGGTTTTGTCACAAGCTGAGATGTCTCTGAAAACACAGAGAGATGGAGCAAATGGACCCAAACCAGAGCAGCCTACAGCCAGGCACGGGACAGACTCCAGCTCCACAATCCCCCAGCCCCGTACCCCAAGTTGGATGACTTCACCTCCTCTCACTGCTGCACAGATCCCAGCTGGGCTAGTTAGCAGGACAGCTGTGCGCTAGTTTACAGTAGGAAGACTCTTTGGTAGAGCAACAATTAGAAGTGTAATCAGTTTTTAAATGAAAGCTGATCCAAACCTGACAGGGATGCCAGCACAGACTGAGAACCCCAGAGGAGAGGGCATGCTTGTGAGATTTCTGGAATTTCCTGCTTCTGGACCAATTAGAAATAGTACAAGATCATAATGATATATTCTGATGACGATGGGCCATGTCACTCATCATTTTGCTTTTGGCCTGAAACTTGGAATCACAGACGAAATAACGGGAAGAAGAAACTTTTTTTTGCACTTGCAAGGTTTTCTCAAAGACTCTTCAGGGAGATAGAAGTGTTGTTCTTCCGTCTGTATTCTTTCACCCATCCCATCTTTATAGACCCTCACCTGGCAAATTACATATGTTTCTGGAACATGTTCTCAGGAATTTGAGTAAAGGATATTAGTTATAAACGAGAACATCCGCACTGCCTGGCAGACAGTGCATTCACTGTGTTCAAAGGAGAATAAATCACAGGCATTTCAGAAAGCCTTGGGAAAAAAGGAAAATTCAAGGGGACATTGACCCATATGGATTAGATATTTTGCACTGTTAAAATTTCAGGGCACCTTGTAACCTTTCATATATCAACACCATTAATAGCCCTGGGAGATAGGGAAGAACTGTTATCTCCACTGTTCTGATGGGGGAACCAAGAGATGAAGATGGCCTCAACACAAACCAAGATCTTGAATGTCAACTTTATAAACTCTCAATGGATACCTTCACACTGGGCAAGGCTTCCTCTCTTTGAGTTGCATTGAAAACTTAATGAGTACTAAATCTGTCATTGCCTCAGTTTCTGAGCTGGAAGAAGTGCTTCATGCTGACTAAGCTGCCATTCCCCACCCATCCAATACTGCACAATGCACGCGGTTTCCAACTGACAACATTGTGGTTCCTACTGCTGTACTATCCAAGCAAGGGCTTGGCTCCCATGTGTTTGGTGCTGTACATTCATGTAACAGAAGTAAAGCTGTTCTTACAATTAGGGAAGCAGTGAAAAATTTAAGCTGAAAGGGACCCCTGAAGGCATCCAGTCAGAGCCCAAGCAGGGCCGTCTCCAAAACTGGATGAGGTTGCTCAGAGCCCTGCCCAGTCAAGTATTGAAAACCTTTAAAAGATGGAGATTTCACAGCCTCCAAGACCCTGTCGCATCACTGCATCACCTTTCTTGAGCTGAACTTATTATTTAGCTTTGTCATTCTGTTTCAAACCACTGGTGGCCAACCCTTCCCTCTACCACAGCAGGCTGCAGAGCCTTCCTCCCATCCACAGCAGTCACTCTGTACCCACCCATTGACTGCAAACCTTCTGGGTGCCCTTTCCCTTTGGGGCTGAGTAGGTCTCCTTCCCACCAGCCCTATCAGGTCTCTCATTTTATACAACAGGACCAGTGGAGCGATGGAGGGGATTCTGCCCCAGCGAGACCCCCCTGGAGCCCTGCGTCCAGCTCTGAGGTCCTCAGCACAGGAAAGACATGGATCTGTTGGAGCAGGTCCAGAGGAGGCCACAAAAATGATCCAAGGGATGTTACACTTCTGCTGCGAGGACAGGCTGAGAGTTGGGCTTGTGCAGCCTGGGGAAGAGAAGGCTGGGGGGAGAACTGATTGTGGCCTTTCAGTGCTTAAAGGGGGCTGATAAGATAGGGACAGACTTTTTAGCAGGGCCTGTTGCGATAGGACAAGGGGTGATGGGTTTAAACTAAAAAAGGGGAGATCCAGACTAGACAGAAGGAAGACATTTGTTACGTTGAGGGGGGTGAAACACAGGAATGGGTTGTCCAGAGAGGTGGTGGAGGCCCCATCCCTGGAAACATTCCAGGCCAGGTTGGACTGGGCTCTGAACAACCTGGTCTGGTTGAAGATGTCCCTGCTTACTGCAGGGGGGTTGGACTGGATGAGTCCCTCCCAACCCAAACCATTCCATGATTCTACAATCTAGCCTTATGGTAGGAAAAAGGGATGATACCCATAGGAAAGGTAGCTAAGAACTGGCTGAGGCCAGCCAACATCATTTATATAGCCCACGCCTTGCCTGTGTCCGAGAGGCCCCCAGGAAAGCAACTGGTTGGGAATGGGCTCCGGGCCAGATGAATTGTCCTGGCAGGCCAGATGCAGTTCATGAGCCAGATACTGGGCAGCCCAGCTTGAGACTATTAAACAGCAAAATATCATCACCATTTATGGCCCAATCCAGGCTCACGTGCAAGCCCTGTATCCCAAGATCCTGAACCAAAACGTAGGCAGCAGGTTTTCAATATCTGGACCCAAGCCCAGAGCAGAATTTTCCAGCTCTGGCCACCTTATTTCACTGGTGCTTTTGCATTTCTGATGTCAATATCATTTTCGGTAATAATATGTTTCAAGTCAATTCACTGTCTGGCCTTCATGCACATACAAAGTCTGACAGGCAAATAAAGAAAAGGAACATATATTTGATAGATTTAAAAGCTGTTTCCATTTGGATTTCCTTTTAATGGAAACATTCTGTTGGTCTTTGGTTTTGTGGAAGTTGGGGGGGTGCTGGATTTTTTAAATAGAACATAATTCAGGGGCCAAATTTGACTTAATGGGGTCCTGTCAATCCCTTGAAATACTGCCTCGGAAAACTGCAATTAAAAAAGTGTTTCAAAACAATAGGACAGACACTAAAATGGATAGAGTAGATTGTTGAAACGGCCTCCAGCTCACTGCTTGGCTTTTTGCAAATTCTGCATGATCTTTATATAAGCTTGCTTTTAAAATGCAAAGAAAGTCAAAGGAAATACAGAAGCTTCATATACAGATGTCATATGTTTCATTAATAACCCATAAGTAGCTGCCATCCAGGACTCAAGAACGGCACTATCTGGACTAGGAAGTTCAAACCCATGAGCCCATGGTGACCAAAGCAATGCAGGACACGTAACCTAGCACCGATGGGCAAGTACAGGAACATTTACATGCACATTCTTGCACACACAGTTCCACACTTCCAAGCAAGTCTGTAATAACAGACCAGCACACCCATCACGTCAACAGCCATACAGCAAGCCTCTCCGATGAAAAAAGTCCCTAAGGACTGGAATACCACTTCCACTGTCCAAGGGCTTATACAGTATCAGTAATGATGGAGAAATGGATTTACAGATAGAGAAAATTGCTGGATTCATTTCTCTGCAAGCATTTACCACAATACTTACTGAAAAACTTTATTCTGATAGATCCATGTTATTACAAACATTTGGCACAGAACAAAATGCCAGTGAAGTTCACAGAATCATAGAATCATTTAGGTTGGAAAAGACTTCTAAGGTCATCAAGTCCAACCACTAAGTCCACCACTAAACCCCATCCCTAAGCACCTCATTTACCCGGCTTTTAAATACCCCCAGGGATGGGGACACAAACCCTTCCCTGGGCAGCCCCTTCCAGTGCTTGACAGCCCTTTTGGGGAAGAAATTTTTCCCAATGTCCAATCTAACCCCCCCCCCGGTGCAACTTGAGGCCGTTTCCTCTCACCTTATCACTTGTTTCCCTTTCCCTTGCCCTCCCCTTTGAATGACCGAGCCAAAGCTTTGCTGCTCCAGGGTCCAGCAGAGCCAAAATCCCTCAGCGACAACCTACCCCAGAGAAGCACTCGGGAAGGTCTCGTGCCACGTGGCTGGACACACTGCTAGCCCTCGTGTTAGCTGCACATTGGACACATACATGAATTAGCAGCAACAAACTTCCTAGGAGCCCGAGACCAACAAATTAATGCAAGGAAAGAGACTCCACCAAATTCCACCACATGGGAAGATTTCCGAATGTGCCCTGACTTTTGTGTTATTCTTTGATTATACTGACATCTAAAGGTCATCATATTAACTGTGTTAAGCTTCCCGGCATGATTCTTTCTGCTTCTTTTTCCCTTATCTGATCTCATCGCTAAAAATCAATGAACATTTGCTACATTGTTAAGAAAAATGGAAAACTGGTAATACATTAAAGATCTTTCACTGGTTCGGTTTTTAAATAAAAGATGTGGAAAAAATAAAAAGAAGTCTAAGGCTGTTGGTACAAATATATTTGAAGGATCAGGAAGGTAATATATGCTCTATCATACATCAAAATAAGGGACCTGATCCCAGATTTACCTCTCTGTTACACCATTGGCTTCTAAGAAAAAACTCCAGATATTCAGCAATACAAGGAAGAATTAATCTGGCCCATAGACCATAACTTTCAGCAGTAAATATTCCTGTTATAACAATTTCTAAAGTCTGGACTCACATAGACTGCTAGACCAGGATACTTGAAGAGGTCCAAAAATGGTATCTGTACACCGTACCCCCAGGAGCCAAACTGCAATGGAGATCTCTCCATGCCTGACAGGTTACAAAACGTTTCCACAAAACTCCTGGGATGCCAGGTGAGGAGCTGAGCCAGGGATCCCATCCTGGTCAGAAAATAGGCGTCTTTACAAGCATGACGGCTAACACAGACAGCGCACTGGAAAGCTTCAGAGCAAACAGTGCAAACTGAACTCAACAGCTAAACCTCCCTTCATGTCACAGGAGCAAAGCATGCATGATGCCCCATCCTCACTGACATTTGTATACATTTGTTACCAGCCATAGCTGGTACCATAGCTGGTAGCAAAAATTAAAATAAAATAATCACCCTTCTTAGCAAGAATCAAGCTCTGCCCCAAGCAGGTGATCACAGAGGGCAGACACGGCACAAGAGGGGACAGAGGTTTGTCCGCACAAGCCAAAATCTCATTTCACATCCAGGCCCTGGAGCACCCTGCCATCTCTCCCGATGCCCTACTAAGTGTTACCAGCCTGCGGGGAAAGAAATGAGAAATCAAAGAGCATTTGTCTAAACCAGCTGTCAACACAGGCAGGGATTAGCCAAACTTTGTGCATGTATGCTGACTGGTATCAGACATCCATCAGCTCAGGGCAGCAGCAGACCAAACCTGAAGGCACCCCAGTGCCCCTGATGGGGACAAAGCAGCTCCACAACCAACTGGAGCTACAACAACTTGTACTGGTGGGGCCAGGAACCAGCTCTCCAGAGAGGGAGGTAAGTGGGTAAAGCCACTGCCCCATCTTGGTCAGCTCAGCGTCCCTCCACAAGCAACCAACCTAGAAAATCAGCCAAATCCCCAAGGACACTTCAAAAAGAAAGGCAGGTCTCAAAAAGGGTTAAACAGAGGGCAACAAACTTATTCACATATAATGTCTCCAAAGGGGGACATCCAAATTAAACAAGCCATTCACTCAGCCTTAACCTTCCCACCGCTCCACCGAAGGAAAATGACCCCCGAGTTCCCCTTCTGCAGCCAAAGCAGAGCGGAGAGCTCAGACAAAGTCAGGGAGCCTCTGCCCGCAAGTGCTTTGAACCTGTATTATTATTATTATTTATAATCCTGCACACGTGGACACAAAGAATATGTCAGCTTCCCAGAGCCAGCCCCCTTGAGAGGATAAGCACCCCGCACTCGAAGGGTAAACACCGGCTCTTGAGCCCCCACAAACCAGGCTGCCCTAAGCAGACTGGCACTAAATTAGTCACTAATCGGATTAGGATAAATTGCTTTAAACTGACATTCAGGAGTGAAAGGCTCCCACCTCCTCTACAGGGGCAGAGCCCAGGGCTTTGAGCAAACCTGACCACTGAAAGCTTTGCACCCAAAGCATGAAGTATTTGCCTTATTCCAGCCAGCAGTTTTATTATCTTAATCATGGATTAAACAACTGTCTTTGGGGGCTGAGGAAGGGGAGGGATTGGGGTTAACCAGGCAGAGCAAGGGATGCTGCTCTCTCTCATGGGCAAAACACAGTGTGGCTGGGGAAAATGTCCACAGTATTGAGGTGGCAAAAGGTAGAGGGGTCTGAGGACAGCCAGGCTGAGCAGCAGCAAGGATGCCCTCGGCCCTGCATGCTAGAGTGGGCAGAGGAAGGCAGCGTCAGCAACACACGTGGTGGGAGCTTGTAGATGTTCAGCAACACCCAGCAGGGAGAGCAGACGTCAGACCCTGCAAACCCAAGGAGAGATGCCCAGAGGACTGCACACCTTGCTGCCGGGCTGCCTCAGCCCCCTTGAACCTTCCTTCACACACACACACATTTATTTGAGAACAAAACCAGCAAAGCCTGGTTTCCTACAGATTTTTTTTTCCCCCTGTATATTCTCTGATGCTTATTAAAGTCTGAACACACACCACATTTCCTCCCCACAGCCACATCTTTCCACTGCCCCATCACCTGCTTTGGTCAAAGAGGCGTGAGCCCAACAGCTCTGGGACCTCGCTCCCTCCATCAAATCTTGTTGCAATCGGCCTGCGGTTCAAAGGCTATTTTAGAGGGCTGCAAATAGATAGCAGCAGACTTGCAAACACACAACTACATAACCTTTCTTTCCTTAGGGGACAAAACAAAAAGAAGAGCAAAAGATGAAAGCAGAGAGCGCAGCTGCTGTGTCCCCAGTTACACTCAAACCCAGCATCACTCCGGCAAGAATTCCAGAGAATTAAAGCCTTGGTGCTGCAAAAGTGGAGCTGGTTATTGTAACTCTACAGGTATATCCACCCCACACTCCAAGGCCAGAGCAGAGAGGCTGCCACAGGACAAATACCTGTCACTCCCCTAAACCATCACCCAAATAGTTAAACAAGCAAGCAAGAAGCAAAACCAACGCATCCTTTTTATTTATAAATGCCAGTCCTGCAGAGATTGTACCCTTCACAAAATACAGAGGCCCAACCCTGAAGCAGTTCAATCGCTAGTAATCAGGCAAAACATTTAGTGAGGATCACAGGGATTTTTGCCTGAGTAACACCTACAGGATTGGGCTCCAGCTGTTTTGACTGCCCTGGCAGACTGCTGTTACCGGCACGCTAAAACAAGGGTTTGAGTTGCTTTCCTCGCCCCGACCTCCCTTTGCAGAATTAGAAGGTTTATTTGTTCAAAGATAAAGTATGGTGACATATTAGAGATGCTCCCATTTTCCCTCTTAGATCAGCTTGACATCTGGTTCAAAAATGTTATGAAACACTCTCTGAACCTGCTGTGGAACTGGATATTATGATATTTCATCAAGACGGGGTTCGAGCGAACTTTCACCTCCAAGTGAAAGTTTGAGTGTTGAAAGTGAAAACAGACCGTTCAGAGCCTTTCACTGGGACAGACCTTTCAGTGACACTAGATGTAGGGAA